>NC_029779.3:2973110-2973358 GCF_000817695.3 Arachis duranensis | reverse complement strand
GCAGTGGCATCTTTGACGACAACGATTCTCATTGTCACTAGTGACAACGACGAAAACAACCTCCCTTTTCTCCCCGTTTGTTGCCATCCACTTTTTTTTCACTCTCCCTTTTCTATGGGACAACGATGGTGTAGTGACACCCACCGATGTTTTCTCCATCTTTTCCTCTCCTTCTTCTTAATCTCTCGTTCTCTAATTCCTCCATTTTCCTCTTATGATTTCTTCTTCTTTTCTGCCGTGTGTGTGTG
>NC_029779.3:2935828-2972992 GCF_000817695.3 Arachis duranensis | reverse complement strand
TTTTAAGAGTATTATTTATTTATAAACTCAGTAGTTAGTTTCAAATAAATATTCTAATTTTAAATAAAAAATAATTTAATTAATTTTCTTTTAATTCATAAAATTAAACAAAGATCCCAATTATTTAAATTAAATTATCAAATTTTTATTATTTTCTAATTATTAAAACTTTAAATTTTTAAATAATAAAATACATAATTATTATAAAAATTATATGAGTCCTCATTCATTTTAAACTTAAAATATCATAACTTTGATTTAATTATTTTTAATAAAATAATTTTATAAAAATAAAATTCTAAACAAATATTTAAAATAATAAATAATTCATTATTTTAATAAATTCGAAGTCTTACCGCACATATTAGCTAAACTCTTTTTTTTAAGGGTAAACTATATTTTTAGTCCTTTATTTTTTTTAAAATTTAAATATATTTAAGTTTTATTTTATTTTAGTTTTATTCTTACAATTTTTAATTTGCATTAAATATATCTCTGATAACTAAATTTTTAAAAAATTAAAAATAAATTTAATAATAATACATGACAATTATATCTAATTTACTTGTGTTAAAAATTATTTTTATAAAATTATTACTAAATTAGTTTTAAATTTTTTTAAAAATTAGTTACTAAGAATATATTTAATACAAATATAAAATTTTTAGGACAAAATTAAAATAAAATAAAATTTAAAGAATAATTTTAAAATCTTTTAATAAATTTTAAAAACAAAAAATATTCTTTTCCTTTCTTTTAAAATGCACGTTTATGTGGTGTGACTTCCACTGTGTGCTTGTTTTACAATATTGTTGTCATTATCTTATAGCCAGGGTGTTATGCAAGCCCGATGATTAAATCTAGGAAACTTAACGTCAGAATCAGACAAAAACCAAGTCAAGGTGGGTAGATATTTATGCTTAGTGTGGGCTTAGCAACAGTGACATTGAAAACACCTCCCAGCTGCAGCATTTATCAGGTCAAAATGCCGCAACCTGTTTCAGAATTGTTGTGTAACATACGTGTGTTTGGATAAAAGCAAGGGAGCGTTCTTTGCCGAGTCACGACGTTTTTATTTGACCAAACATTTTCTTCATCTCCCACCTTTCTTGACAAAATCAAATACTCCTTTATATAATAACTCCCAACCTTAACCCTTTTCTTAAAAGACCATTGCGAGTTTCAGCTCTTAACTTTCTTCAAAAGGCAACAATCCAAGAATACGAATCACAACTACTTTATTATCAAGTCATAATTCTTTCATTTTCTTTTTATCATGGAGAAACAGCTCAAGCTGAAGAACAGGATCTTGAAAATACTACCAAAAGCCTCATCAATCACTGTGACGTTTCAAAACCAACCCTTCAGCCCAGGTAGGTGGGATAGACAGCATCATCATAATAATCATGGCGTCAAGGGGTTCTCTGGCCCTATCATGCCTATGATTCCACACGAAGCAAGAAGCAAGCCTAAGGGGGAAAGAAACAACACTGATTATCAAGAACCAACTTCACCAAAGATCTCATGCATGGGACAGATCAAGAACAAGAAGAAACAGCACAAGAAAGTCAAGAAAGCAGCAGCATCAGCAACAACAACAAAATCCACTTCTAAAGACATAGAGTTGAAGAAGAAACATGTTTCCAAGTTTCAGAGGATGTTATTTTCGGCGAGGAGAAAATCAAGTGCTTCTCTGCCGCATCAAGATGATAATAAGAATAAAGACGCGGTTGCAGTTGCACGTGCGGAGAGAGCACCGCACGTGAGCCAGATGAAGAAGTTCGCGAGTGGACGTGACGCTTTTGCTAACTTTGATTGGAAAAGTCATGAGCAAGTGGTGGCTGAGAAAAGAGAAGATTTCTATTCTGATGAGGAAAGGGTACAGCAGAGGAGCGATGAAGAAGAAGAAGATTATGATGATGATGACGACGTCAGAATCCCTTTCTCTGCGCCTATATTGGTTGGTGGCGATAGTGTTGGTGATGGAGTTGGGCTCAATTTGAAGCCACGCAAAGAGATTAATCTATGGAAGAGAAGAACCATGGCACCGCCTAGGCCTCTTCAATTGAATATTTGATTATACATTGATTCATTTTATTCTTTTTCTTTTTGCTCATTAGAATGAAAATTTCTTCTTTCTTTTCAAGGTGTGTTTTGAGTATGGATCATTTTGCTGTGTAGAACACCAAAGTCACATTTAGGAGAAAAATGTAATTAATAACATGCCGTGACATTCATGTATTAAACGTGTATAAAATGTGGATTCTAGTGTTCATAGATGAAATTTTGATGTCAAATATATAACTCTATCACATAAGAAAAGCTGTCTATCTTCTGATAATAAATTTATACGTATTAATATAATAAAAATATGGACAAATTAAAATAAAACACGTTAATTATATTTTTTATATTATTAATTATTTTTTTAAATATATATTATATCAATATTTTTATTAAATTATTCTTATATTTTAATAAAAATAAAAATATTTTTTATTTAAATTTACAAAAGATTTAAATATTTTTTTTATATTGAATAAAAATTATTCTAATCCTTTTAATTTAGCCAAAATTCAATTAATTTTAGTTTTATAATTTTAAATTCAAAACTATTTAAAAATTAAAAGTTGAAAACAAAAACATATATAAAAAATCAAAAAAATAAAAGTAGTGTTTGATCTAAAATTAGGGACAATTTACAAAAATAAAATATTTGACTTTTAAAATTATGGTAATACAACTTTTGTAATTTGGATACGAAAATGCAACTTTCTACATATTTATGTAAATCATAAAAGGGATTTCACGTATTTAAAATATACGTAAACCGATGAAGGGTTACACGGGCTTTTGATAGGATACAAAGCATACATAAATTTGCAAAATAAGTATCGAGTTCTACTATATATATCAGTCTAAAATGAGTGGTGTAATAGTAGAGTGTTATTTTTATTTCAGTAATTTATCTTTTTATTTGTTTTACACTTAAAAAATTGAAAAGATTCTAAAATAATAGTCCAAAATAGAAAGTATATTTAAACTTAGTTAAAAGAAAAAATTAAGCACACTAAATAGTTGTTTACATGGCCAGACTTTTAAAATGCTTGTTCCTAGTGATGTTGTAGACTTACAACTTCTCTTGAGACTTATTTTTTTTTATTTTGAATTTATCCTTCTTAATTCACCAAAAAAAATTATTAACAAATATATGAAATTATATATCATTCAAATAATAAGGTTTAAAATTAAAATAAAATTAATTCTATTTAATTTAAATTATATTAGATTAAATCAAAATAGTTTGAAAGATAAATTTAAATGAGCACGGTACAAATTAAATCAATCATTTGCATAAAATTGAATTAGATTGAAAAGTATAAATCAAATAAATATTATTCAAATCTTTTAAAATTATATCATTTTTACAATTTGAATAAATTTAAAATATACTACAAAATATAGTCTTATTTCGTTGACAATACAAATGATAGATGTAAATATATCCCACTCACTCTAGAAATCGTAGAATCCCTGCCACGAATTCTTCTCAAATACTTCGTCAACGTAAACCGTGGAAACCTCCAGCGATTTAGGTGTATTTCAAATCCGTGGGACTCCTTCCACGGTTTATGTAAATTTGTAGAAAGTTGCACTTTCATATCCAAACTGCAAAAGTTGTATTTCCGTAATTTTAGAAGCCAAATATTTTATTTTCGTAAAGGATTAATCTTAGCATACAAGTGATTAACACTTACAAGTATTACAAGTCCTGAAACTTACTAACACCCTAAATGCGCTCCAATTGTTACGTACAAGTCACGCCCTATATAACAGAATATTAATTCAATCAAAATCAATTAACGCGCAAATATATAATTTTCAATTTTCGAAAGATTTTGTTACCTTCTTCGAATCTCTTGCCAAGTTTCTTCGTTCTCCTTGTTGCGTTCTTCCCTTGTCTTTTCGATCATTCTTTCTTCTGCGTTTATCACTGCTTGTTCTTCGTCATTCACTTGAGTTTCTCCACTGTAACTTTAGCTTCGTTTTATTTCAATTTTTTGGTTTTTGAAATCAAATTTTAAACTCGTTTTGAAGATAATGGATGATTCAACCTTAGATTATCAGATCAATCAGCGCAAAGTGGATTTTGAATTTGAATCAAATGAAGTTCCTGAGGTTTGATTTAGATTCAGCTAATTAAGATTAATCTGAATTTGATGCAGTTATTCGTCTATGATTGTCTAGCTGAATAATTCGTGAACATAGACTGTGAATTAATGCGTGAACATAATCTGTGGATTCAATCTAATGTATTAGTTTTGATTAATTATCTCTAACTTATAGTAGACGCTCGGGTGTAGATCAGAACTTTTTGGGTATATTTTTAGGGAAGTTTGGGTGTATTTTAGGGGAAGTTTGGGTGTATTTATAGTTTATGGTTTTTCTTTTTATTTTAGTTGACTTGTTGTCGTAACGGTTGTATATCAGGAGTCCTTGGGTGTATTTTACTTTGATTGTTATTTTTTTATGAGGTGCAGAAATTCTATAGTATTTTCTTGTTTTTAATATGTTGTATTTTGCAGCCCCTCTCTGTTGTTGATGAGCAGCTTGGTCCCAAGGTTGGAATGAATTTTAAAACCCTTGAAGATGCTGCAAAATTTTACAAGGACTATGCCAAAGCTGCAAGTTTTTTTACAAGAGTTCGGAGCACAAATAAAAAGGAAAATGAAATTAAGAATCAATTGATCACATGTAGCAGAGAGGAAAAATGGAAATCTAAAATATCTCCGACCGAGAAGACAAATCCTACAGCTGGTTTAAATTGTCCTGCAAGAATTTATATATACACATTGAAGGATGTTGGTGCTTGGATCATTTCGAAGGTCATGCTGCATCATTCACACCCTTGC
The DNA here is from genome assembly GCF_000817695.3 of Arachis duranensis. Lineage (NCBI taxonomy): Eukaryota > Viridiplantae > Streptophyta > Magnoliopsida > Fabales > Fabaceae > Arachis > Arachis duranensis. The sequence continues at coordinate 2,968,079 of NC_029779.3, read as the reverse complement.
TGTCCAACTCAAATAGAGATGCTCAAACAGCACAGGGAACTAAGCATGTCCGTTCATCGTACAATAGAGAATAACGAGGAGGCCAGTATCAGACCAAGCAAAACATTTCAATCATTCATTGCGGCAACTGGGGGTTACTATGAGTTAAATTTTATTGAATAGGATGTGAGATATTACATCACGAGAGAAGTGCGGAATGTTTTGGAACAAGAAGATGTAAAGAAATTTGGGAAATATTTATTGAGAATGAAAGAAAAGAATCAGAATTTCTTTTTCGAGCTCGAACTCGAGGATGATCAATCGATTAAGCTTGCTTTTTGGGCCAATGCAAGGAGCAGAGCTGCCTTTGAGTATTTTAGAGATGTTATTTCATTTGACACCACCTACAATACAAATAGGTAATATGCTGTTCTTGTTTATACTGCTAAATTAATTTTGTTCTATGAATCTGCTGCAGAGGTGTATATTGGATGTTCCTTGGGTGTATAAATTCATTATATGGGTGTACATAATGATTTTCATTCTGCAATGTCGTAATTTGTTTCAGGTATAATTTGGTTTGTGGTTCTTTTGTCGGGGTGAATCACTACGGTCAGTCAATACTTCTTGGATGCGCTTTGATAAAAAATGAAGCAATTGAGTCGTTCAAATGGTTATTTCAATGTTGGCTTCGTTGCATGGGGGGAAATGCTCCGAAAGAATTTCTCACCGATCAATGTGCATCAATAAAAAGGGCTATAGAGGCTTGTATGCCAACAACAATTCACCGTTGGTGTATTTGGCACATCACGAAGAAGATCCCAAGCAAATTAAATGGGTACAAGGGACATGCTAAAATTGAACAAGAATTGAGCCAAGTTGTTTGGAACTCTCATAATAAAGATTCATTTGATAGGAATTGGAATGATTTTCTACTAATTTTGGTCTTGTGGACAACAAGTGGCTCTCAAGTAATGTTGTTTAAAATATGCAGCAGAGGTGTAAATTGCATATTTTTCGGGTGTATTTATAGTCTATTTTTGGGTGTATTCTGCAGATCTTTATGAAGACCGTCATATGTGGGTTCCAATCTACCTGGATCACCACTTCTAGGCAGGGATGAAAAGCACACAAAGGAGCGAGAGCATGCATTCATTTTTTAACAAGTTTATTACTCGGAACAGCTCACTTATTCAATTTGTCAAACAATACGATAATTGCCTCGGAAGCAGGGAGCAAGCAGAGAGAGAATCAGATGCTGCACATTTTCATACAGTCATACCGTATGCAACCAAATCCTCCATTGAAGCTCAGTTTCAAGATTTTTACACTCATCAAAAGTTTAGGGAAGTCCAAGCACAATTTAGAGGAAAGGCAAATTGCATCACTAGATTAACGAATTCCGCTCTAGGCTATTTAGTATACGAAGTTGGAGAACAACTTTTCAGCTCAATATTCAACAAGTTTGTGGTTACTTATGACTCAGTAGTAGCCGAGGTAAAATGTCAATGCTTATTATTTGAGTCAAGAGGGATATTGTGCCATCACGCACTACGTGTGTTAAGCTTTGAACGAGTACTTCAAGTGTCATCGAGATATATATTAGAACGATGGAGCAAGAAGGTAAAGAGGCGACACACACACATCAAGAGCAGTCACGACGAGCCATTGTTGGAGCCAAGAAGCAAGAGGTTTGACGAATTAGTTTTTTGTTTGCAAAATATTTGCAAATTTACATCAGAATCGGAGGAACTGACTGAAATTCTGCACCGTGTGTACGATAACGTCATGGTTGAGATGGAATCATTGAAAGCCAAAAGAAAGGGGACATCTTCTTTATCTCACGAAGACGCCAACTTAGAATCCGTTAACGAGCTTCAAGGCTCTCCAAGGATTCGAACAAGAGGACGTCCAAAAAATAGGCTAGGTTCAAAGTTGGACAAACAGATTGCAAATGCCTCAAAAAAGAAGAACACGAAAGCTTTAAACGAGGTAAAAGTGATGTTCTTTAAATATGTGGTGATTGAGTTTAATTTTCTTGTTAATAGTTTTGCTAATATGTGAGTTTATTATTTCCAGTTAAACGTCTTTGATGCTGCATCAGTGGTGCGTCCAAATTCCAATCAGTTCAGGCAACCAACAGCAGGGGATAACTTTTTGGGTGTATAATTACATAATATAGGTGTAAAGCACTATTTTTTGGGTGTATTTCTTAATTTTCTTGTGTTTCACATTTTACACACACACACACACACACACACACACACACACACATGTATGTATGTATTTTTGCTGTTGCTGTTTATGTTATAAATTATTTTTTTTTTAATTTGTTATGGTTTAGGGTTTTTAGGGTTTAGGGTTTAGGGCTTTAGGGGTTTAGGCATAGTGTTTAGGGTTTATGGGTTTAGGCTTTTTAGGGTTTAGCAATCCAGCATCAATGGATAGAAGTTTGGGTGTATATTGAAACTGTTGGGTGTAAAATTTCGTGTTTTGGGTGTATCATTGGTTGGGTGGCTTAGGGTTTAGGGTTTAGGGTCTAGGGTTTAGAGTTTAGGATTTTAGGGGTTTAGGGATAAAGCATCAGGGGATAGAAGTCTGGTGTATATTTAACTTTCCTTGGGTGTACGATGAGATCTTATGGGTGTAAAAATCAATGTTTTGGGTGTATAGTAGGTTGGATGGTTTAGGGTTTAGGGTTTAAGTTTTAGGGTTTAGGGTTTAGGTTTTTAGGGTTTAGTGTTTAGGGTTTAGGGTTTTAGGGTTTAGGGTTTATGGTTTAGGTTTTTAGGGTTTAGGATTTTAGGGTTTTAGGGTTTTACAGTTTAGGGTTTAGGGTTTTAGAGTTTTAGGGATAAATCATCAGGGGGATAGATATTTGGATGTATATTCAACTTTCTTTGGGTGTAAAATATCAGGTTATGGGTGTATATTTGGTTTGATATTTTTCTTCATATTATAGTACTTGTAATTCAGACATTTTGAATACAGCAAAGAGAGTTTAATTATTCAAAAAAATTTTACTTATAATCGGATCAAATATATTTACAGCATGTGTTCAATTTCTTACAAGACTATATAATAGTTACATTAATCAGTGTCAATATCATTAGAATCTATCTGACAATATGGACTCAATAACAATGAGGATGGCCTGGACAATCTTATTGCATCACTTCCCCTAATGGCTTCAGCTTTGTGTTGATTCATTTCATGGAATAGAATCCGGGAAGCATATTCTACTCTATAGTGGTCCACCACGTCCTGTAGTTTAAAAGAATTTTCTTTTTAATGAACTATGTTAATTTAGTAAGGTAATATAGAGTTATTTAGTTTTTTAAACACAATTACCTGGGTCCAGTTGTCCCACTCATACTTCCCCTTTTAACGTTTTTGGGCTGAATTATCTCAAGCCACTTCATTACATAAATAGCACAGTCATAGCTGAAAAACAAGAAATAAATTAGCAAATTACATCTAGGAAAGTTTAATTTTCAGATTAAAAGATTTATACCTTGTCTTTTTGCCTGAGATGTTAATGTATGGTGTATGAATTTCGCGATCATTTTTCTTCAGAGGTGCCCCCAGCATATACTATCATTCTTGAAATTACATGTCCCTTAAAACACAAAACAAATCAGTAATATATGAATAAATTTAATAAAGGAATATAAACAAAGGAGCACAAACCTACACCTTATATTGAACAGAAATACACCCAAATATTAAAATACAGAACACAGAAACAACTTACAGCGAATATATTTATGGTCTTTCTTTCATCGGCTGGACAAGTCTTGTGATATGGGTCGAGTATAAAAGATTTTTTTTCTTGTATCAGCTACCCATAACAACCAATGTTGTGAATGACAAATAGGTGCAAAAATCTGAAGTATGTCCATATTGAACAGTCTTTTAGTTTATTTGGCACATAAGTAAAGAATGATATAAGAAGTTTTAGAAACGAAAACTTACATAACGATGCGATGCTAATTTTTTAAGGTCCAAGAAGGGTATATACATTGGATAGTCTTCCACCCTGAATGGCTTATTGTTTTTAGGCTGTAAGAATACCCCTTCTGGATGATTTGCAATGGCCATGTTCTGCAACAATTGTGAAACACCAAATGAATACAGAAAATACACCCAAAAGAATGCAGAAAATACACCCAAACGAATGCAGAAAATACACACAAATGAATACAGAAAATACACCCAAATGAATATAGAAAATACACCCAAACTAATACATAAAATACACCCAAACGAATGCAGAAAGTACACCCAAGATTTGTTGAAGTACTATGGTGCACAGAATTGTGATACACAACTCCGATACAACTAACTAGCAAATGCACTGGGTCATCCAAGTAATACTTTATGTGAGTAAGGGTCGATCCCACGGAGATTATCGGCTTGAAGCAAGCTATGGTCATCCTGTAAATCTTAGTCGGGTGGATTCAGAATGTTATGAGGGTTTAGATCATTAAAAGATAAATAAAACATAAAATAAGATAGGGATACTTATGCAATTTATTGGTGAGAATTTCAGATAAGCGTATGGAGATGCTTTGTTGCTCCTGAACTTTTACTTTCCTATTGTCTTCATCCAATCATTCATACTCCCTTCCATGGAAAGCTGTATGTTGGGGGATCACCGTTGTCAATGGCTACCGTCTGTCCTCTCAGTGAAAATGGTCCGGCTACGGGTTATGTAGGGCTAATCATCTGTCGGTTCCCACTTGTGTTGGAATAAGATCTAATGATCCTTTTGCGCACTGTCACTGCGCCCAACATCATGAGTTTGAAGCTCGTCACAGTCATCCCATCCCAGATCCTACTCGGAATACCACAAACAAGGTTTAGACTTTCCGGATCTCAAGAATGCTACCAATCGGTTCTAGCTTATACCACGAAGACTCTGATTTCACGGAATTGAAAGGCTCTGTTGTCAGGAGAGGCAATCATGCGTCGTGAACCAGGAACCCAAGAGATACACACTCAAGCTCTCACAGATAGAACGGAAATGTTTGTCCGGCACGCGTTCATAAGGGAGGATGATGATGAGTGTCACAGATCATCACATCCGTCACGTTGAAGTACGAGTGAATATCTTAGAATAAGAATAAGCATGAATTGAATAGAAAAACAATAGTACTTTGCATTGATTCATGAGGAACAGCAGAGCTCCACACCTTAATCTATGAGGTGTAGAAACTCCACCGTTGAAAATACAAAAGTGATGAAGGTCCAGGCATGGCAAAATGGCCAGCCCCCAAAACATGATCAAGAGATCAAAAGTGATCCAAAGATAGTCTCAAAATGATCTAAAGATATAAATACAATAAGTAAAAAGTCCTATTTATACTAACTAGTTACTAGGGTTTACAGAAATAAGTAGATAGTGCAGAAATCCACTTCTGGATCGCACTTGGTGTGTGCTTGGGCTGAGCATTAAATCTTTCACGTGTATAGGCTTTCCTTGGCATTTTACTCCAGCTTTGGTGCCAGTTTTGGCGTTGTACGCTAGAAAAGGGTTTCTGATCGACGTTTAGACGCCAGTTTGGGCCATGAAATCTTGGGTAAAGTATGGACTATTATACATTTCTGGAAAGCCCAAGATGTATTCTTTCCAACGCAATTGAGTGCGCGCCAATTGGGCTTCTGTAGCTTCAGAAAATCCATTTCGCGTACAGGAGGGTCAGAATCCAACAACATCTGCAGTCCTTTTTCAGCCTCTGAATCAAATTTTTGCTCAGATCCGTCAATTTCAGCCAAAAAATACCTGAAATCACAGAAAAACACACAAACTCATAGTAAAGTCCAGAAATGTGAATTTTGCATAAAAACTAATAAAAATATAATAAAAACTAATTAAAACATACTAAAAACTATGTAAAAACAATGCCAAAAAGCGTATAAATTATCCGCTCATCACAACACCAAACTTAAATTGTTGCTTGTCCCCAAGCAACTAAAAACAATAAAAGATAAAAAGAAGAGAATATACAATAAATCCCAAAATATCAATGAAGCTTAGTTCTAATTAGATGAGCGGGACTTTATCCTTTGAAATTCAGATTGATTGGCATCTATAGGAACTCAGAATTAAGATAGTGTTATTGATTCTCCTAGTTCAGTATGTTGATTCTTGAACATAGCTACTTATGAGTCTTGGCCGTGACCCTAAGCATCTTGTTTTCCTGTATTACCACCGGATACATAAATTCCATAGACACATAACTGGGTGAACCTTTTCAGATTGTGACTCAGCTTTGCTAGAGTCCCCAGTTAGAGGTGTCCAAAGTTCTTAAGCACACTCTTTTTTTGCTTTGGATCACAACTTTAACCACTCAGTCTCAAGCTTTTCACTTGGACCTTCATGACACAAGCACATGGTTAGGGACAGCTTGATTTAGCCGCTTAGGCCAGGATTTTATTCCTTTGGGCCTTCCTATCCACTGATTCTCAAAGCCTTGGATCCTCTTTACCCTTGCCTTTTGGTTTAAAGTGCTACTAACTTTTTCTGCTTGTTTTTTTCTTTTTCTTTCTCTCTCTTTTTTTTCGCAAGCTTTGTTATTCACTACTTTTTCTTGCTTCAAGAATCAATTTTATGATTTTTTAGATTATTAATAACATTTCTCTTTCTTCATCATTCTTTCAAGAGCCAAAAAATTTAACATTCATAAACTTTACTATAAAAAATATGCACTGTTCAAGCATTCATTCAGAAAACAAAAAGTATTGCCACCATATCAAAATAATTAAAGTAATTTCAAGATAAAAAATTCATTTACTTATTGTTCTTTTGTAATTAGGAAAATTTTTCATTTAAGAAAGGTGAAGGATTCATGGAATTATTCATAACTTTAAGACATAGACACTAGACACTAATGATCATGTAATGAAGCTAAAACATAGTCAAATATAAAGCATAAAAATTGAAAAACAGAAAAATAAGAACTAGAAAATTAAAGAACGGGTCCACCTTAGTGATAGCGGCTAGTTCTTCCTCTTGAAGATCTTATGGAGTGCTTGAGCTCCTCAATGTCTCTTCCTTGCCTTTGTTGCTCCTCCCTCACGGCTCTTTGGTCCTCTTTAATTTCATGGAGGACAATGGAATGCTCTTGGCGCTCCATCCTTAGTTGCTCCATGTTGGAATTCAAATCTCCTAAGGAGGTGTTGAGTTCCTCCCAATAGTTGTGTGGAGGAAAATGCATCCCTTGAGGTATCTCAGGGATTTCCTTATGAGGGACTTCCTCATGCGCTTGGTGAGGCCATTGAGTGGGCTCTCTTGTTTGCTCCATCCTCTTTTTTGTGATGGGCTTGTCCTCTTCAATGAGGGTGTCTTCCTCTATAACAATTCCAGCTAAATTGCATAGGTGACAGATGAGATGAGGGAAGTCTAACCTTGCTAAAGTGAAAAGTTTGTCAGCAACCTTGTATAGTTCTAGAGGTATGATCTCATGAACTTTCACTTCCTTTCCAATCATGATAGCCCGATCCACAGTTACTTCAGACCGGTTGCTAGTAGGAATAATAGAGCGTTGGATGAACTCTAACCATCCTCTAGCCATGGGTTTGAGGTCAAGCCTTTGTAGTTGAACCGGCTTGCCTTTGGAGTCTCTCTTCCATTGGGCTCCTTCCACACAGATATCCATGAGGACTTGGTCCAACCATTGATCAAAGTTGACCCTTCTTGTGAAAGGATAAAGATCTCCTTGCATAATTGGCAAGTTGAATGCTAATCTCACATTTTTCGGACTGAAATCTAAGTATTTTCCCCGAACCATTGTGAGCCAATTCTTTGGGTTCGGGTTCATACTTTGATCATGGTTTCTAGTGATCCATGCATTAGCATATAACTCTTGAACCATTAAGATTCTGACTTGTTGAATGGGATTGGTGAGAGCTTTCCACCCTCTTCTCCTAATCTCATGTCGGATCTCTGGATATTCACTCCTTTTGAGAATGAAAGGGACCTCGGGGATCAACTTTTTCTTGGCCACAACTTCATAGAATTGGTCTTGATGGGCTTTTGAGATGAATCTCTCCATCTCCCATGACTCGGAGGTGGAATTAATTGCCTTCCCTTTCCTCTTTCTTGAGGTTTCTCCGGCCTTAGATGCCATTAATGGTTATGGAAAAGCAAAAAAGCAAGGCTTTTTCCACACCAAACTTAAAAGGTTTGCTCGTCCTCGAGCAAAAGAAGAAAGAAAAGAGGAGAAGAAGAAGAGGAGATAGAAGTGTGTGAAGGGTTCAGCCAAGGAAGGGTTTTAGTGGGTTAAGATGTGTGAAATTGAAGATGGTAAGGAGGACTATATATAGGGGAAGAGAGGGGTGGGTGGCCGAATGGAAGTGGGTGGGTTTGGGAGGGAAATGGTTTGAATTTGAATGGTGAGGTAGGTGGGGTTTGATGGTGGCGTTTTTGGGGAAGAGTGGATGGATGTGAGTGGTGAAGAGATTGTGGGGGAGAAGGTAGGATTTGATAGGTGAATAGTGGTTTGGGAAGAGTGTTATGGAAAGGTGTGAAGAGGAGAGAGAATGAGTTGAGGCCGGTAGGGATCTTGTGGGGTCCACAGATCATGAGGTGTCAAGGATTTTGCATCCCTGCACCTTGCTGGTGTTAAACGCCCCTCTGTGTGCCTTTCTGGTGTTTAAACGCCAGTCTGCTGCCCTTTTCTAGCATTTAAACGCCAGTTTGCTGCCCTTTTTTGGCGTTTAAATGCCTAGAAACGTGTCAGACTGGGCGTTTAAACGCCCATTTTTATACCTTTACTGGCGTTTAAACATCAGACTGCTGCCTATTTCTGGCATTTAAACGCACAGAATGGTGCCAGGCTGGGCGTTAAACGTCCATTTTGGTATCCTTACTGGCGTTTAAACGCCAATAAGCTCGTCCTCCATGGTGTGCCATTTTTGATGCTATTTTTTATTTTTCTTTAATTTTTGCTGTTGTTTTTGTGACTCCACATGATCATAATCCTAAAGAAAACATAAAATAACATAGATAAATAAAAAAAATTGGGTTGCCTCCCAATAAGCGCTTCTTTAATGTCAATAGCTTGACAGTGAGCTCTTTTCAGAGCTTCACAGATGCTCAAAGCATGATTGTGGCCTCCCAACACCAAACTTAGAGTTTGAGTGTGAGGGCTCTATCTGACTCTGTACTGAGAGAAGCTTTTCATGCTTCTTCTCCATGTTTACAGAAGAAGATCCTTGAGCCTTAAACACAAGGTAGTCCTCATTCAATTGAATGACTAACTCTCCTCTGTCCACATCAATCACAGCCCTTGCTGTGGCTAGGAAGGGTCTTCCAAGGATGATGGATTCATCCTCATCCTTCCCAGTGTCCATGATTATGAAGTCAGCAGGGATGTAAAGGCCTTCAACCTTCACTAGGACATCCTCTACAAGTCCATAAGCCTTTTTCATTGATTTGTCCACCATCTCTAGTGAGATTCTTGCAGCTTATACCTCAAAGATCCATAGTTTCTCCATCACAGAGAGTGGCATGAGATTGATACCTGACCCCAGGTCACACAGAGCCTTTTCAAAGGTCATGGTGCCTATGGTGCAAGGTATTAAGAACTTTCCGGAATCCGATTTCTTTTGAGGCAATGTCTACTGAATCCATGTATTCAGTTCATTGATGAGCAATGGAGGTTCATCCTCCCAAGTCTCATTACCAAATAACTTGGCATTCAGTTTCATGATTATTCCTAGATATTGAGCAATTTGCTCTTCAGTAGTAACTTCATCTTCTTCAGAAGAAGAATATTCTTCAGAGCTCATGAATAGTAATAAGATGTTTAGTGAAATCTCTATGGTCTCTGTATGAGCCTCAGATTCCTTTGGCTTCCCATTAGGGAACTTCTTATTGGTCAGTGGACGTCCATTGAGGTCTTCCTCAATGGAAATCACGCCATCCTCCTCCTCTATAGGTTCGGCCATTTTGGTCATATTAATGGCCTTGCACTCTCTCTTTGGATTCTCTTCTGTATTACTTGGGAGAGTACTAGGAGGAGTTTCAGTAACTCTTTTATTCAGTTGGCTCACTTGTGCCTTCAAATTTCTGATGGAGGACCTTGTTTCATTCATAAAACTGAGAGTGGCCTTAGATAGATCAGAGACTATGTTTGCTAAGCCAGAGAGGCTCTGCTCAGAATTCTCTGTCTGTTACTAAGAAGATGATGGAAAAGGTTTGCTATTGCCAAACCTAATTCTCCCATTATTATTGAAGCCTTGTTGAGGCTTCTGTTGATCCTTCCATGAAAGATTTGGATGATTCCTCCATGAAGGATTATAGGTGTTTCCATAGGGTTCTCCCATGTAATTCACCTCTTCCATTGCAGGATTCTCAAGGTCATAAGCTTCTCCTTCAGAGGAGGCTTCTTTAGTACTGCCGAATGCAGTAGATTCTGAGAAATCATATTAACTTGCTGAGTCAATATTTTGTTTTGAGCCAATATGGCATTCAGAGTGTCAATCTCAAGAACTCCTCTCTTCTTAGTCATCCAATTATTCATAGGATTTCTTTCAGAAGTGTACATGAACTGGTTATTTGCAACCATCTCAATGAGTTTCTGGGCTTCTGCAGGGGTTTTCAGATGAAGAGATCCACTAGAAGAATGGTCCAATGACATCTTTGACAACTCAGACAGACCATCATAGAATATACATATGATGCTCCATTCTGGAAGCATGTCAGAAGGACACCTTTTGGTTAATTGCTTGTATCTTTCCCAAGCTTCATAGATGGATTCACCTTCCGTCTGTTTGAAGGTTTGGACTTCCACTCTAAGCTTGCTCATCTTTTGAGGTGGAAAGAATTTGGTCAAGAAAGCATTGACCAACTTGTCCCAAGAGTTCAGGCTTTCTCTAGGTTGTGAGTCCAACCATGTCCTAATTTTGTCTCTTATAACAAAAGGGAAAAGCATAAGTCTATAGACCTCGGGGTCAACCCCATTGGTCTTAACAGTATCACAGATTTGCAAGAATTCAACTAAGAACTGATGAGGATCTTTCGATGAAAGTCCATAAAACTTGCAATTCTGCTGCATTAGAGAAACTAATTGAGGCTTAAGCTTAAAGTTGTTTGCTCCAATGGTAGAAATTGAGATGCTTCTTCCATAGAAGTTGGAAGTTGGTGCAGTATAGTCACCAAGCATCTTCCTTGCACCTCCGCCATTGTTATTGGGTTCGGCTGCCATGTCTACTTTTTTTTCGAAATTCTCTGAAAGGTCTTCTCCGGAGTGTTGTGCTTTAACTTCTCTTAGCTTCTTCTTCAGAGTCCTTTCAGGTTCAGGATCAGCTTCAACAAGAATATTTTTATCCATGTTTCTGCTCATATGAAAAAGAAGAGAACAAAGGGAGTAATGGAATCCTCTATGTCACAGTATAGAGATTCCTTGATGTGTCAGAGGAAAAAGAGTAGAAGAATGAGAAGAGAGAGGAGGTGAGTTTGAAAATTTTTTAAATGAGTGGAGGAGGAATGTTAGCAATTAAATAAAATAAATAGAAAGAGATGAGAGAGAAAGAGTTTTCGAAAATTTAAAACTAAAATAATTAGTTAATAAAAAAGATTTTTGATAAAGTGGTTAGTAATTTTCGAAAATTGGAAGTTGAAAAGTGGTTTGGTGGTTTTGAAAAAGATAAGAAATAGTAATTAGTTGAAAAATATTTGAAAATAATTTTGAAAAGATAAGAAGTTAGAAAAAAGATTTTGAAATCAAAATTTAAAAAGATATGATTGAAAAAGACTTGATTTTAAAAAGTTATGATTGAAAAGATATGATTGAAAAAGATTTTCTTTTAAAAAGATATGATTGAAAAAGATTTGATTTTTAAAATTGATGACTTGACTAACAAGAAATTAAAAGATATGATTCTAGAATTCAAAGATTGAACATTTCTTAATAAGAAAGTAACAAACTTGAAATTTTTGATCAAAACATTAATTGTTAGCAAGGATCTTTTTTTCTTTGAAAAATTAGTTTTGAAATTTTCAAAAGCATGAAAAGAGAAAGATAAGATTTTAAAATCATGAATTAAAACATGAAAATTTGAAAAAAAATTTGAATTTGAAACGAAATTACCTCCCTTGTGTCATCTTGGCATTAAACGCCCAGGATGCTATCCATTCTGGCGTTTAACGCCCAGAATGTTACCTCTTTGGGCGTTTAATGCCTAGCCAGATACCCTAGCTAGCGTTAAACGCCAGAATTCCTTCCTTACTAGACGTTTTACTAAACGCCCAGCTTTTTCTCTGTGATTCCTCTACTATATGTTCTGAATCTTCATTTCTCTATATTATTTACTTGAAAAGAGATATTTTTTATTTTTGAATTTTTAATGAAGTGAGAGAAAAACAACAAAATGAAATAAAACATAAAAATGCAAGATCAAAACAAGTAATGCATGCAAGCACACTTTGAATATCAAGATGAACACTAAGAACACTTTGAAGATCATGATGAACATCAAGGACATATTTTTGAAAATTTTAAGAAAAGAAAGATATGCAAGACAACAAACTTAGAAATTTTTAATGTTTAGACACTATGGATTTGAAAATGCATATGAAAAACAAGAAAAGACACGAAACAGGAGAAGTTAAAGATCAGAACAAGGAAAATCATCAAGAACAACTTGAAGATCAATGAAGAACACAGTGCATGAATTTTTTTTGAAAACTTGAGAAAATTTGAAAACATGCAATTGATACCAAACTTAGAATTTGACACTAGACTCAAACAAGAAACACAAAAATTTTTTTTTTTTTGGTTTTTATGATTTTATAAAAAAATTTTCAAAAAATTTTTGGAAAAACAAAAAAGAAGAAAAAAATTTTGAAAGATTTTTGAAAACTTTTTGAAAATAAAATAAAGGTTGAAACAAGAAGAAAATTACCTAATCTAATCAACAAGATGAACCGTCAGTTGTCCAAACTCGAACAATCCCCGACAACGGCGCCAAAAACTTGGTGCACGGAATTGTGATACACAACACTGATACAACTAACTAGCAAGTGCACTAGATCGTCCAAGTAATACCTTACGTGAGTAAGGATCGATCCCACGGAGATTGTCGGCTTGAAGTAAGCTATGGTCATCCTGTAAAACTCAGTCGGGCGGATTCAGAATGTTATGAGATTTTAGATAATTAAAAGATAAATAAAAAATAAAATAAGATAGGGATACTTATGCAATTCATTGGTGGGAATTTCAGATAAGCGTATGGAGATGCTTTGTTACTCCTGAACTTCTGCTTTCCTATTGTCTTCATCCAATCATTCATACTCCCTTCCATGGCAAGCTGTATGTTGGGGATCACCGTTGTCAATGGCTACCGTCCATCCTCTCAGTGAAAATGGTCCAGCTACGGGTTACGTAGGGCTAATCATCTGTCGGTTCTCACTTGTGTTGGAATAAGATCCAATGATCCTTTTGCACATTGTCACTGTGCCCAACAGTCATGAGTTTGAAGCTCGTCACAGTCATCCCATCCCAGATCCTACTTGGAATACCACAAACAAGGTTTAGACTTTTTGGATCTCAAGAATGCTGCCAATTGGTTCTAGCTTATACCACGAAGACTCTGATTTCATAGAATTGAAAGGCTCTGTTGTCAAGAGAGGCAATCAGGCGTCGTGAACCAGGAACACAAGGGATACTCACTCAAGCTCTCGCAGATAGAACGGAAGTGGTTGTCAGACACGTGTTCATAAGGGAGGATGATGATGAGTGTCACGGATCATCACATCCATCAGGTTGAAGTACGAGTCAATATCTTAGAATAAGAATAAGCATGAATTGAATAGAAAAACAATAGTACTATGCATTGATTCATGAGGAACAGCAAAGCTCCACACCTTAAACTATGAGGTGTAGAAACTCCACAGTTGAAAATACAAAAGTGATGAAGGTCTAGGCATGGCCGAATGGCCAGCCCCAAAACGTGATCAAGAGATCAAAAGTGATCCAAAGATAGTCTCAAAAATGATCTAAAGATATAAATACAATAGTAAAAAGTCCTATTTATACTAAACTAGTTACTAGGGTTTACAGAAATAAGTAGATAGTGCAAAAATCCACTTCCAGGGCCCACTTGGTGTGTGCGTAGGCTGAGCATTAAAGCTTTCACGTGCATAGGCTTTCCTTGGTGTTTTACGCCAGAAAAGGGTCTCTGACCGGCGTTTAGACGCCAGTTTGAGCCATCAAAACTTGGGTAAAGTATGGACTATTATACATTTCTGGAAACCCCAAGATGTATTCTTTCCAACGCAATTGAGAGTGCACCGATTGGGCTTCTTTAGCTCCAGAAAATCTATTTCGTGTACAGGAGGGTCAGAATCCAACAGCATCTGCAGTCCTTTTTTAGCCTCTGAATTAGATTTTTGCTCAGATCCCTCAATTTCAACCAGAAAATACCTGAAATCACAGAAAAACACACAAACTTATAGTAAAGTCCAGAAATGTGAATTTTGCATAAAAACTAATAAAAATATAATAAAAACTAACTAAAACATACTAAAAACTATGTAAAAACAATGCCAAAAAGCGTATAAATTATCCGCTCATCATACCACTTACCACAATATCAGGGGAGAGATAGTATATTTCTTCTTGAAACCTTTAATCTTTTGCTGGTTAAGGATGAGGCACCCGGCAGAGACAATCTAGAAATAAAAGCACAAATCAATTTTACATAAATCGATATTGCAGTTACTTTTCATGATAAAATCATTAATGTTATTCTAATATTACCTCAGCTTCTATATGTGTATCAGCTTAGAGAGATGCGAAGTGGATTTTTGACAAAATGTGTTTATCTTGGGCATTGAGTGTGCACACGGTGTCATACTCATTAGTATTTCCATCTGTGTATGTTTTCACACGTGTGGCCCATGTGTAGCATTTCTCTTTCATTTCAGCATTCATTTCATTTATCCTCGCAGGAGTTTCAAACTTTTCAAAACTTTCTTCCCCACTTTGCTTATGAATAGGTGGAGTTTTACCTTCTGTTTTCACCCCACTGCCTACAATTTTTTCCACCAGCTCCCCTGACTGTTCTATTAGTTTTGGCGTTTTAGGAGTTTTCGCCCTCTGACCCTCTTGCGTGCTGCACCCTCTTGCGTTGCTACTTCTTCTTGGCTTGAATCAGTCATGCCGAGGCTGAATGATGTCGTGATGAGATATAACATAATATAAGAATAAGAATAGATGAATGATATTGAAAACAAAATTTTACTCTGCTGAACTTAAACTTTAGATGGAGCTGGTGGAAGCATGGGTGTGCTTTGTTCAGTTTTTGGCGGTGGTTCTGGAGTGCTGTAGTGTTACAGAACAATTGTGAGGATATACACCCCAACAAGGACAATATACACCCAAACAATAAACAAATACTCCCAAAGATTACAGAAAATACAGAAAATACACCCAAACGAATACAGACAATACACCCAAATGAATACAGAAAATACAAAAAATACAGACAAATGAATATAGAAAATAGACCCAAATGAATACAGAAAATACACCCAAACAAATATAGACAATACACCCAAACGAATACAGAAAATACACCCAAATAATTACACCCTAACAAGGAAAATTACACCCAAACAATAAACAAATACACCCCAAGATTATTCCTTACCTTTTTGTAGTTTCTTCATTAATATTTTCACTTGGAGACTTTGTAGTGGTTGGTTTAATTTTTGGCACAGTGGTTGTTTGGGACAGTGGTAGACAAACTTGAATCGGAACTCTAAACAAGAAAAAAAAGGTTAACAAAGCCCGCAAAAGTAAAATGGTTATAAGGTTGAAATTTTCTTGAAAAACTCACATTGAAAGCGCTTCGGTTTGTGACTGTGTCTCTACCCGCACAACCATCATGTTCTCTTCAACTGGCTTGTTGGCTGACTCTTCAACTAGACTCAACCTGAAATACATCGAAAAAAAGTCAAAAATACGCCCGAAGCATTCAATAGAAAGACATGATTTGTTTTTTAAGAACTTACATAGTTCTAGTTTTGGCTTTTTTTCTTGCCTTTTTTTTCTCGAATAAAACATTAAAGGGCTTTTTGTTCTAAAAAAAATATATACAAAATTAAAAGTAGAAGGTAATAAAAGATAAAAGCAATTGGTATTAGAAAGAGAAATTACGTGCTCTCCTCCGGTTTGTTTACGCTACTTTGATCTGTGTGTCCTTGAGACAAAGGATAATCACTTCCTAAGTTTACCTCCGATATTTTAAACATAGAGTAGATATTATTCAGTAAAAATACCATACAATTAAATCAGGATAATAAGATTTTATCAAATAAAGGTTCTTACATTTCAGATGAGACATAGTGACCTTCTGTCGATCGCAGGTTAGCTTCCTTCTCCCTGGCAAACCAGAAACAATTATTAGCAAAGAAAACACCTTAAAATCGGAAATATACACCCCAACAAGACATACCCCTGTATAGCAGATTTTTCATTATTTTTCTTCTTCCTAGATTCCCTTAAGATTTCTTCTAATTCTTCAGTTCCAATTTCAGATTTGACAGTACATGCATAAAATAACATGTTAACAAATATAATTTTGATGATAAACGGTAATATACCTTACAAAGTACTCTACCCATGATAGGATTGAGCTTGTTCAGGAGATGAATCCTCAACAATGACTTTTTTTTCTTTTTCGATTGTGTCCTAGGGGGAAAAAACATGTATGAATCAAAAATACAAAAATAAAATTGATAAGAAAATATTATCTAAAGAAGTGCTTACTTTTGGGGTGTTCTCTTAGTCTTTTTCTTTGTTTTCTGCTTCTCTACTGGTGATGATTCTTCGCTTCTGATAGTTAATAAGAGATGTTCTGTTAATACATGCAATTTTGATAATAAACCGAAAGGAAAGCAATAATAATTTCAGAACATTACTCATCATTCGATTCAGATTCTGAATCAGAATCCTCCTGAATCTTCTTCCTTTTTTTGGATTCCATTCTAGAAGGCAAACAATCATTATTTAAAAACATACTAAAAAGGACAAAATACACCCAAATGAATACACAAAATACACCCAACTAGATAAACAAAATACACCCAAGTATATTACTTAATTTTTGGCTGTTCGGGTGTGTTGTTTCCTTGTTGGATCCTCTGAGTCTTCTTTAGTCTCAGACTCAGAGGTAGAATGGACTTCACTTTTAGTTCTTTCACTCTCAGATGATGATGAACTTGCCTTCCTTTTTTATTTTTTGGTCATTTGTTTCATTTTCTCCTTTGTTTCTTTACAATTCCCTGAAACAGTAGAAATGTTAGTTAACAACAACCACATAAATAAAATACACCCAAGATATTTTGTTCACTTACAATTTGTTCATCCATTTCAGCTCTCATCCTCTCAACCAACTGCTATCTATTCTAGTTGGCAATCCATGGTTGTGCAGCTCTTTCTTCTCCTTTCTTGTCTTTATTTTTTGATAGATGGAAGTAAACTATCTTCAGGGCAAACAAGCATCCGTTAATTGCCTTTTTCTTTTTCAAATTGTAATTTGTTATGCCCTTTATGATGAAATTCAGAACATGTGCTCCTTAGTTTCCCTCTTTTATTATGTCCATCTTGAAAATTGGTGCTAGGTGCACAGGGGAGATTTTGTTTATTGTGGTTGGTAACAAGAATTCCATCTGTATATAGAGGATGAAAATCCTCTTGAACATGAGGCGATCCTGTTCATTATCAACAGCAATAGTCATCATCTCATCCGTCAAACTTTTTAGAGTCTTCCCTTGGAATCTTCTAAAAATCTGTTTGTTCTCTTCAGAAAGTTCCTTATAACTGACTTTTTGAGAAAATAGATTTCCTACAAAAAATAAAACAAAATAGTATGAAAATCACTTAAAATACACCCAAACATCAGTTGAAATACACCCCAATATGGCTCATAAAGACCTATGTCTGTAATGAGTTACTTGATGCGTTGAGGTCAAGCGCAGCCCCTATTGTGCTTGGTCTTACTCTAAATGAACTGTAGTCAGTTTCGAGTGTGTTTTTCCCTAATTTAAAGAAGTTAGCCAACTCCTTTAATAATTTGTGATGCACCCTTAACGGCGGGATGTGCATCAGGCCACCAAACCCCAAATTCCTAACAATTGCTTTCTTATCCTCACTCATATTTCTAAATTTCTCACTCAACAAATGGGTTGCACATTTCAGGTCTTTGGTTTGCTATAAACAAAGCAAAATTAGAGTCAGATATATTTCTATTATGAAGAACTGATTTGATCTAAGACATATATTTATGCTTACATTTTTTTCCAGCTTGGTTTTTGCTTGCCATTTTTACTAAAATGAAAAGGAGACTGTCAATGTATAAAAAATACACCCATATATCAGTCAGATACACCCATAGATAAGCCAGATACACCCAAACCGATTTCATAAGTATTTAATTATATCAGTTCAAAATGATGTTCAATTCACTCAAACATGCATAAATATACAAGGTCAAGCAATATTACAAGGTCGAGCAATATACACCCAAGGACAAGCAATATTAGAGCAGTTGCAACAGTTGATTATATTACATTATATGAGTTCAGAAATATACACCTAACAAATTACGCCATATACACCCAACAATCAACCATATACACCCAACAAATTACACCATATACACCCAACAAATTACACAATATACACACAAAAATCAGTTAGGAGAAGAACTAGAACTAGAAAAACAGTAAAACCTAGAACAACTTTGAAGAATAGTAAAACCTAAAAGAAGTTAGAAGAATAGTAAAACCTAGAATAAAAAGAATAGTAAAAACAGTAATATGAGATGTAGAACAAAAAGAAGAGTAAAACCTAGAAGAACTTAGAAGAACAGTAAAACCTGGTTATTCGATTTCAAAATCAGAAACAGAAATATGGAAAATCTACAAGTTCAGTAAAATAGTAACTTACCTTGAATAATATTTCTTCGTTTTTTCCGGTGATTTTTTATGGAGAGTTCTATCTTTTGTTCTTGATTTCTTCTAATCTTTGTGACGAGTTCGAACGTCTCTTTAGAATCGTATATTGTTTGGAATGTTCCTTGAAACTTGACGGTTTGTGTTTTTTTTTTAGGGAGAGTGCGCCATAATCAGCGTGTTTTGGAAAGCGTAACCATTTGTGTGAGGCGTGTGAGATTGACGCTCCATTCTAAGGAGTGAGTGCGCGTGGATTGTTTCTGGGCTGGGCCAACTTGTAAGGCTTGTAAGCCTTAATTGCTTGTATGTGTAGCAGGCCCCTTTCGTAAATTGCCCTAAAATTAGGGTTCAGTGTTCTTCTTCTCTCGGCAAGAAAAAAAGGTGTCTCCATCAGTCCGTCTCCTCTCTAATCTTTTTTCTCTGAAGTTCTCTTCGTCTGGTCTCCACTCTACTCTTCTTTCTTTTAAGCTTTGTACATCTCGTCGCTGGCCAAAAAGAAGACAAAGCTCTATTCGAATTGTCTCCCCTCTCTTCCTATTTGTCTCTAGCAAAGAAGAACAATCCAGTTTTTTCACGTCATCTTTTCGAATAGCTCAAGTGTTGTTGAATTTTGCCTTGTGAATAATGGTGGATCTGTCACCAGTTTTAATTTTGGGTGGGGATACGAGGGAGTGATGGTGTCAAGTGGGCTGTTTGGTTGGTACCCGTCACACATACAGGCTCTCACTCCAGTGTCTGAGGTTTCGGAGCCGCCATAGTCGCTGTCTCCGTATATTAATCCCAATGCCGAGACTTCAACATCGCAATAGGTTGAAGTAGAGGAGGAGATCGAGGAACTGAAGGAGGTTGAGCCGCCACCAGTTGTTGTGCCTTTCTTCCACCTCTTCACCTGTGCCAATCGTTTTGAGTGGTACTTTATGATCCTCGGTTCCGTCGCCGCTACAGCTCATGACACTTCTCACGTCGTTTTTACTTGCATTTTTTTGCCAAAATCATCTAGGTTCCTCAGCAAGATGACCAGTTTTACAGGTTCAAGGAGGTTCAGTTTCGTTCTCTTATAGTGCTTACCCTAGATTTTATTATGCATAGCGTGTCTGGATTTTCATTTCTGGTAATTTGATTTTACTTTAGTTGTGAAATGCATTTGCTGCTTGTGATGTTGGATGAGATAATTGAGCAATTAATTTTTTTTTCATAAATACTGAATTGATTACACTCATTTTAACACTTTTTTCTGTAAGGGATTTGCTGGTGCTTGAAAATGTTCTTTCTTACTTATACAAGTCAATGTGCATTTAATTTTTGTTCATTTAGCCTTATTTTTTAGACATTAGAAAGGGATATTAGGTTCATTTCACCAGCTAGTTATGTGTTGTCGACGATAATTACAGAGTTAGGAATTTGACCATTTTAAAGTAAATTCAAATAAGGAATAATTATGGCTTTGAGGAGCTGGAATTATGGAGCCATCTGCCAATGAAAATAAATCATGGGTAGAGTTAAAAAGTTAAGAAAGCTTATCACGCAAATACACTATTTGGAAGAGAGCAAATTGCTACCTTTATTCATAGATCTTTTTCTTTTGGGTGCTACACTGTTAGGAGTCTAGGACACAATATAATTCATGTAGCTATTCCTCTATTTGAGAAAAATGGTTTTTTATCCTAAATCATAACTCGGTCGATACAAATACTTTGAACTCAACTATAGTGAGCAGTTACAATTAGTGAGAAGGAAAAAAAAGACAAAATTAGACATAGTTGACCAACAATTACTAATAAGAAATGTTTCTAAAAATCTGATTTTTGCCAGAGAACCTATGGATATAAATGTTTTTATTTTTTATTGGTTTATTTAGGGAAAAATAGACAAAAGTACACCCGGATTTCATACGATGGACATATGCACTCCTCAATTTTTTAATGAGTCATTTGCACACATGAATATAAAATTCTGTTGTCAATTACACCCTTCTATGGCCTGAGTAAATTTTCCAGTGGTGGTGGAGGCTAGGTGGCACGGTATTATATGATATGGCCAATTTGAAGTGACACTGTGGAAAATAGAAATATTCATTATGAAATTTGTTGAAATAAATATAAGAAAAGGGAATAATGAAATCACTGTTTGTCATCTTCCTTCTCTAATTTCTTCAAACCATATGAACCCTAATTTCAACAACAATTTTTTGAACTCCAATCAGAAATCTGCAGGTCCAAATGAGAACACCAAAGCCAAAAAACTCTTTTGTCCAAAGCAACTAATTTTGAGTTGCAGCCATTATTCCAATTCTACTTGCTGATTTTCTTCCATTGCTTCAGATCAAGCTTGTTCAGATACTCCCATGCTCCAGTATTGATCCATTGCAGCCTCAACATTGCAGCATCAAATTCTTGAGTTGTGGTGGCTCGACAACACTCCCACACTGTCCCTTTAAGTTGTTTGTCCTTCCATCTCTTTGTGAAATTATTCCAAATATGTATAGCACAGAAGCGATGATGAACTCCAAGCATAACTTGTTGCATAGCCGAAATCAGACCCTGTTCAATTAATATGTCAGTGGTTAATACAATTGAAGTTCCAACCATGTTAACAATAACTGCATTCCTTTTGTTGGTCACTAATGAAGTTCCAATGATGAACCTTGTAGTTGCCCAAGTCATTGTATAAATGCTCCAAGAACCATTTCCAGTTATCTCTAGTTCCTGAATCCACCACGGTATAAGCAATTGGGAAAATCTGATTGTTCGCATCTTGACCTATTGCAGTGAGTAGCTGTCCTCCATAGAAGCACTTTAAGAATGTGCTATCAAGTCCAATGAAAGGTCTACACCTTGTGTTAGGGTTCACATGGTTCGAAGAAATTAGAGAAGGAAGAGGATGAACAGTAATTTCATTATTCTCTTTTCTGATATTTCAACAAATTTCATAATGAATATTTCTATTTTTCACAGTGTCACCTCAAATTGGCCACATCATGCAATACCGTGCCACCTGGCCTCCACCATCACCGGAAAATTTACTCAGGTCGCGGAAGGATAGAATTGACAACGAAGTTTTATATTCATGTGTGCAAATGACTCATTAAAAAATTGAGGAGTACATCTGTACTCCGTGTAAAAATCTAGGTGTACTTTTGTCTATTTTTCC
The DNA here is from genome assembly GCF_000817695.3 of Arachis duranensis. Lineage (NCBI taxonomy): Eukaryota > Viridiplantae > Streptophyta > Magnoliopsida > Fabales > Fabaceae > Arachis > Arachis duranensis. The sequence goes on along the minus strand of NC_029779.3, from coordinate 2,945,983 downwards.
GTTTATTTAGTCTATCAAACCAATTTACATCCTAGCTACACATTTAATTTTGCTGCCTCTATTGTTTCTTCTGCAGCTGGCTTTAACCATTGTTTATGTTATTAGGGGAGTTTTTTGTAACACCGTACCACACAGAATTTTACGCTTAAGTCGTAAAGATGAGGTGGCGAGGTATTACGACCTCTAAAAATAAAATTATATACATAATATAGTGAAAAATATTTATAACTAAGAGTCTTTGAAGAAAATGGTTAAGAAAAATCGTTAAATTGAAAAGCGCAACACTCCCGAGTGCGATGCCGTAAGCGAAACGAGGTAAAAGGTAAGCTAACACGGATATATATACAGAAGAGTGCCAAAATACAGATAACAAAGCTCAAGACTCAGTTCGCAAAGGTAACCGGCTCGAGAATTGTAAAAACCATAGTTTTTACATAAAATCGCTTTAATAAAATAATAATTTTAACTGCCCAGAATGGGTTCGAAAATATAGAAGTATTTCTTTTAAAATATAAAGGTGAAATTTGAATTTCATGAATTTTTCTGAGTGAAAAAATGTATCTTTTTCGGAAAATTTTTATAAAAATGCGTACCATCACTTAAACCAGCAGTACTGGCTCTAGTCTGTCTGGTACCACATATTTTGGAAAACGAGATTTTAAAAATTGAATTTATTGCTTTGGAAAGACAAAAATAGTTTAGAATTAAAAATCGGGTACTAATCTTAAAGGTTTTGGCACAAAGTGGGCCAAACAGACCTAAAACGCTAACAGGTTGGACCGGGTCCAAACCGGACACAAGGTCCAACATATATATACAGGTTTAATGAGCTTTCATCTTATTTTAACCCTAAAACAAGAAAGGGACCCAGCTTTGAGAGAGAAGAGAGCAAAGGGTTTGGTCACTATTCATCCCCCACTTCCGATGACCATAACTTGAGCTACGGAGCTCCGATTAATGAGCTGTTTGCGGCCACGTGTCGCTCTCGCTAAGCCCATCATTTTTAACTAGGTTTTGTTGGTAAGAAACTCTTTCTCTAGCTTCATTTTTCTGCCCTATCCCAAAACTCAAAAATGGCTTTAGATTTTTGAGTTTCTTTGTGTTTTTGGTTGTTTAGGGGTGATCTAGCATTAGAGTATTATTGGGTTTTACCCCAAATACCGATTGATAAACCACTATTTTATGATTTATCTTGCGCTCAATTGAGTGATTTTATCAATTCTTCACCCACTTATTCATATGAATTGCATGGTTTTACAATTCCTTCCTTATTTTATGATATATGTGAAAATATGTTTCCTATGCCTTAAAAATGCTAAATTTAATTATCCTTTATTACCATTCGATGTCGTGATCTGTGTGTTGAGTATTTTTAGGCTTTATAGGCAAGAATGGCTTAGAGGACAGAAAAGAAGCACGCAAAAATGGAAGGAACGCACAAAATGGAGTTTTTGAAGAATCGGCAGCGACGCGAACGCATGGACGACGCGATCGCGTGCCTTGCGCAAAATGGTATCAACGCGAACGCGTGAACGACGCAGACGCATGACTAGCGCAAAACACAACTGACGCGGACGCATGACTGACACGAACGCATGGAAGAGAAAAACTCCAGATGACGTGGACGCGTGACCCACGTGAACGCGTGATGGACCTCACGTGCAGAAAATTGCAGAAGTCAGCCCCAGCAATTTCTGGACCCTTTTCGGTCCAGATCCAAGCCCAGAAAACACAGATTAGAGGCTATAAAGTGGAGGAATCCATCCATTCATATAACAATTCACACAACATTCATAATTCATAATTTTAGATTTTAGATGTAGTTTTTAGAGAGAGAGGCTCTCTCCTCTCTCTCAGGATTTAGGATTAGGATTTATCTTAGGATTAGGATTTCATCTTCTTCATTCCAGGTTCAATGTTTCTTTTATTTATTTTCCAATTTAATTTATGAACTTTTCCATGTTAGATTTGATTTCTTTTATTAATACAATTTGAGGTATTTCAAATATATGATTTTTATTTAAGCTCTCTATATTTTTGGCTTTGGTTGAGTAATTAAGAGACTCTTGAGTTATCAAACTCTTTTATTGATTGATAATTGGAAGTTGCTAATTGACTTGAGTTCCACTAACTCTAGTCTTTCTTTGGGAACTGACTAGGACTTGAGGATTCATATCGATTTATCCACCTGACTTACCTTCATAGTTAGAGGTTGACTAAGTGGGAGCAACGAGCAATTCTCATCACAATTGATAAGGATAACTAGGATAGGACTTCTAATTTTCATACCTTGCCAAGAGTTTTCTTAGCTATTGATTTATTAATTCCTGCAATTTATTTCTCTTATTCAAACCTTTCAAAAAAACCCAAAAATACTATTTTCCATAACCAATAATAAAACACACCTCCCTGCAATTCCTTGAGAAGATGATCCAAGATTTGAATACTTCGGTTTATAAATTTTACTGTGTTTGTTACTTGTGACAACCAAACTTTTGAACGAAAGGATTTTCTGTTGGTTTAGAAACTATACTTACAACGCGATTATATTTCTATGAAATTCTATACCATCAATTAATCCGATCGTAAAAAATGGCGTCGTTGCCGGGGAATATTGTTGAAAAGACCTCATGATGTTTGCATTGGTACATTAAATATTGTTGATTGGTTAGGAAAAGAACAAAGTTTAGAAAACATGATTAGAGAAGGATAGAGTGATTACCCTATACACTAGAGAGATTAGAGTGCACATACACCATCAGTGAGGGTTCAATGCTTGATCCTATGTTCCCTGCTTTTATGAGCTGTCTTCTTACAAATTTACCTGTTCTTAATGTATGACTTGAATTAGTGGAATTTGATTTATGTTTGTCTTAAAGAACTTATTTGCTTTTAACCAAGTAGACAAAATCATATAGTTGCATTCATATATATATATATAGGTTGCATTGCATTGCATGAGTCTTACATTTCCCATACTCATTTATTTTATCTCCTTGAACTAAGCATGAGGACATGCTAATGTTTAAGTGTGGGGAGGTTGATAAACCATTATTTTATGATTTATATTGTGCTTAATTGAGTGGTTTTATCAAGTTTTTACCCACTTATTCATATGATTGGCATGATATTACAATTCCTTCCCAAAGTTGTTCTATGGTTGAAAAACCTACTTCATAGAGATCTTTTTATTGTGTATTTTAATTCTCTTTTATACCATGCCGTGATCCGTGTGTTAAGTGTTTCAAGTTTCATAGGGCAGGAATGACTTAGAGAATGGAGAGAAAGCTTGCAAAAATGGAAGAAACACAAGAAGTCAAGGAGATGACCAGAGAACACCGACGCGGACGCATGGCTCACGCGACCACGGGAAATGGAGAAAATCGCAGTGACGCGTTCGCGTGCCTGACGCAAACGCGTGGATTGAAATCTGCACGGATGATGCGAATCCGTCGACAACGCGTATGCGTGGCAAGGGAAAACGCTGGATGACGCAATCGCATGGACGACGCGTACGCGTGACATGCGCGATCTGCAGAATTTACAGAAACTGCTAGGGGCAATTTTGGGCCATGTTTTGACCCATTTTTTGGCCCAGAAACACAGACTAAAGCCGAGAAACATGCAGAGACTCGAGAGAGATTCTCATTAGGATAATTTTTAGTTTTTAGATCGGATTTTATCCCTCCTCTAGGTTTTTTCTCTACACATTCATAATTCTTAGAATTTTCTTTGCTTTTGGATTTGGATATTGAGAAGAGTTGTTACCTCCGCCAAGACTTTGTCATTCTAGTTTGTTTTCTTACTTTTCACTTACTCTTTCATATCCTTAATTTGTCCAGAGTTACAATTGGATTACTTTTAGAGTTTATTAATACAAGAACTATTTTTATTTTTAATTGATCTCTTTGATTATTGTTTATCATGTCTTTCTTTATTTTCCCTTTTAATTTTGTGAAGTCTACATTCGTGATAATGGAGTAGTTCCCCAACTTGATTGGGAGTTGATTAAAAGGAGAACCTTGAGTTGGAATACTCAAGAGTCAAATTGTAATTGGGTTTATAGTTGGTTGACTCTCTAGTCACTAACGCTAATCCTTCCCAATGGAGAGGATTAGAACTTGTGAATAGAAGTTGACACCCAACTTACTTGACTTTCATTTATTTAGTAAAGGATAACTAAGTGGAAATAACTACCAATTATCAATTGATCTTGAGAAAAACCCAACAAGGATAGAACTTCCAATTAATCTTCTCCCGGTCAAGATCTTTATTTAAATTACATAAATTCTCTTATTTATTTTCCTATTTCTCAAACTCAAAATTTCTTGGAAAACCTCTGACCAATAAGCTGCACTCTTTTGTCAAGTTGTTGGGAGACAACCTGGGATTCATACTCCTAGTATTTTTATTCTAATTTTGTGACAACCCCTTTTAAATTGATAAGCGGATTTTCACTAGTTAAGAATTGTACTTGTAACGTATTTATTCAATTAAATTTTTAATCGGTCAATTTTCGCCTCCGTCAATTTTTGGCGCCGTTACCGGAGAATTGCAAACGTGTGCCTTATTATTGGTTATTGTAAATATTTTTCTTGATTGTTTTCTTTGCTTTGATTTAAAAATTCTAAGTTTTGTGTCATTTTACTGTTTTTCTCTTTCCTTATTAATTTCAAAAATATATTTTCTCTTTATTTTAATTGATTTTTTCGAAAATTACAAAAAAAATCAGCTTTTTATTTTAAAATTTTTATCTTATCTTATCTTAGTTTTAAATTTCAAAATTCAAATCTTTTTCAAAAAATCATATCTTTTTCAAAATCTTATCCTATCTTATTTCAAAATCAAAATTTCAAATCTCAATATTTGGAATTCCAAATTTCAAAATTCAAATTTCAAAATTTAAAATTCAAAATTTAAATTTCAAAACCTTTTAATTTAAAAACTTATCTTCTCTTACCTAACTTACCTTATCTTTTCTAATCTTAAAATCAATTTTTTCAAACATTTTCTCTTATCTTATTTTATTTTATTTTCTTTTGCTTGTTTATTTGTTTTTTTATTTTTTATTAGCTACTATGAGTTCTCACCCATGTCGCTTTGAGTTTGGTTCTAATGTTGTTGTAAGGGATGGAAGCTATAACAGGAACATGCATCAAGGTCGAGACAATCAAAGATGGAAGGAGCCACGAGGATCTGATCAACCCTTTTGGCAACAACACTCTCCAAGGTATCAGGAACAATGATCATCCTACAATGCATGCCAAGACAATAGATATGGTGGACCCCCTTGTGGTTACCAACAAGGCCCACCATATGCTTATGAACCACCTCCCCAACACACCTTTGAACCACCATACTCACAAGCCCCCTACTACCACCATTCGCCTCCATATGACCCTAACCCATATCCACCATACCAACCACCTTATGAGCCATACTTAGAACCACCACCTCAATATACACCATGTCCATATCCATCAATCCAAGAGCACTATGATCCTACTTATGATAGCCGAGCGAAACAAGAATCAAAGGATCGTCTCAAGGAAACAGTGGAAAAATTTGCAACTCTTCGCCAACTGGATCAAGCAATAAATCGATTACCTTACCGACGTTCGGATACTCAAGGAACCCCCATGGATTCATGTGGGAAATCTAACGAAGAACGTAGCATGAAGGAGATACTAGAAACTCCGATGGACAGTGATGCACCCTTGAGATGAATCTCTCCATCTCCCATGACTCGGAGGTAGAAGCTTTTGCCTTCCCTTTCCTCTTTCTAGAGGTTTCTCCGGCCTTGGATGCCATAAATGGTTATGGAAAAACAAAAAGCAATGCTTTTACCACACCAAACTTAAAAGGTTTGCTCGTCCTCGAGCAAAAGAAGAAAGAAGAGAGTAGAAGAAGAAGAAATGAGGAAGAAGGGAATGGCTTTGTGTTCGGCCAAAAAGGGGGAGAAGTGGTGTTTAGGTTGTGTGAAAATGAAGGAGTGAAGGAGGGTTTATATAGGAGTGGGGGAATGGTAGGGTTCGGTCAAGTGAGGGTGGGTTTGGGTGGGAAAGTGGTTTGAATTTGAATGGTGAGGTAGGTGGGGTTTTATGAAGGATGGATGTGAGTGGTGAAGAGAAAGATGGGATTTGATAGGTGAAGGGTTTTTGGGGAAGAGGTGTTGAGGTGATTATTGAATGGGTGAAGAAGAGAGAGAGAGTGGTAGGGTAGGTGGAGATCCTGTGGGGTCCACAGATCCTGAGGTGTCAAGGAAAAGTCATCCCTGCACCAAATGGCAAGCAAAATTGCGTTTCTGGCCAATTCTGGAATAATTGGAGGAAGCCGAAATTATCCAAGAAGAAGACAAATTGGTTGAAGACTTAGGAGATGCTGAACCTCCATGGAAAAGTCAAGTTATAGAGCCTCCTTAAAAGACGTTTAAAAGTGATGTTGAGGAGGGTGTACAACCTCCAAGGCATATCATGGTTGAAGACTTTGAAGGGGATGATTAAGAGATGGATTCAATCATTGATGAATTCTTATCTACAATGAATCCTCTCCCACTAGACTTGACATGGAGATTAAAGAAGAAGAAGCACAACCTCCCATGCCCTTGGTGAATAATGAAGAAGAGATTGAATTGGAAGAAATCTACCAAGAGGAAGAGGTTGATATTGAAGAAGCTTGTAAAGAGGTGGAAGTTGTCAAGAAAGAGCTCGAGGGAATGGAGCTGGAAATCACCTTGCCAAAGTTGTTGGAGACTTCTCCCCCAAAGCCATCACCATCCATTCATTCATTCAAGTGGGTAAATCTCTCATCTCTAAGCTTAATTAGCTCACTTGAATATGCTTTACTTGAGACAGATGGTCAGCTTAGAGCTCTTTGTGGCATTAAGCGTAAGAGGAAGATGGTTAGTGGTTAGAGTTGTCAAGTAAGGTTCGGCATGGTTGTGTGCTCAAAGTTTAAACGCAAAGGTTGGTGTAGAGCTCAATTGAATGGGTCTAGGATGTTGTTTGGCCGCTTCAGTGAGAATTCAGACTGCTTGCCACCCAGATGGAACAATATTGCTCAACAAGAAGACGGGTGCAAAAGCAAGATTTGGGACCTCAAAATTCAGTCTAGCAATCAATACTCTTGGGGCCTCGTCACTTGCTTTAACTTGCTTGAAGGCTTTCTGCGCCTAGTTTGGGATCCCGGAGGCTACTGGAATTCCAAACATTGATGGAGATTTTTGGATGAATTCAAGCACAAACCACCATTGCAGGGAGCTCACCAAATGTCTAACTTAAGGACTTTAACTAAAAGTGCTAGGTGGGAGACAACCCCCTATGGTATGATCGTTCCTTTTTCAATTTCAATTTTTATTTCGTTTTGTTTGTTTTTAAGTTTTATTTTATTTTATTCTATTTTATTGAACCTGGAAATATTCATAACATCCATATCAGTATTGCATTCTGCATTCTGCATATTAAAAAAAATATTTCGCACGCTGACGCATCTGCGTCAAAGGAGAATTAGCGAAAAAAGGGATTTGAACAGAAAGTCACGCGGGAGCGTGGCTGGAAGCGCACCTTTTGGCACCAACACATGCATGCGAACGCGTCCGCATCGTTTGCAATTCCATCCCTCCACGCGTGCGCGTCACCCACGCGCACGCGTGACCCCAAAAAATCGACGTAAAGGGGTACATGGCAGAGAGTTAGGATGGAGTGGAGCTGGAATGGTGCTAGAAGCACAAAGCCCCATCGTGCGAACGCATACCTCACGTGTTCGCGTCAATTTGGAAGTAAAGCCATCGACGCGTGCGCGTCACCCACACACACGCGTTGATGTAGCATAACCTTGATGCTATGATTTTAGGAAATTGCACAATCGGCAAAATTCCTTCCGGCAAGTGCACCGGTTATCGTCAAGTAAAAACTCACAATAGAGTGAGGTCGAATCCCACAAGGATTGGTTGAATGAGCAATTCGGATTAGAAGTTTGTTCTAGTTGAGCGGAATCAAGATTTAGATGAGAATTGCGGAATATTAAATTGCATGAATTAAAGAGCTAGAAATTAAATTGCTGAAATTAAAAGGGATGGGGGTGATTGCATGAAATTAAATTGCAGAATGTAAAGAGAAAATGTAGATCAGAAATGGGGAATTCATTGGGTTTCAGGAGATATTGAGATCTCCGAATCAAAACATTTCTATCTCTTCCTCAACCAATGCATTCATTGAATTTTGCTTGGCAATCTTATATGATTGGATCCCATTCCCTTGGCTCACCAATTCTCTCTAAAAATAAACAAATTCCCAATCCCTTGGTTTAAATGTTCATAAGAAGAGATGATGCTCGATCACTGATTATACCACACAGCTTCATGAACCACAATTTGGTAGGATTACATGTCACAATATCCATCCAAACCCCAATCCAATTCACTGTGAGAAAGCTTCTCTAGCATGAATCCTCCATTCCTTTCCCAAGGTTCTGAAGGATTCCAATTATGGGTAGTTTCTTTCCCAAGACAACTACCCAATGGAATTAGATCGAGAAGCTTTCTAACAAAATTCAAGAGAAAAGATTGAAGAAGAAGATAAAAATTATTATTGATTCATTGAATTACAATAGAGCTCCCTAACCCAATGAAAGGGGTTTAGTGAATCATAGCTCTGAATTCAATTACAAAAGTATGAAAATTCCTAAGTGTCAAAAAAGTGCTAACTAACTTCAATTCTATCCTATTTATACACTTTCTAAATTGAGCTTTTGTTGTGATTCTTGGGCTTTGAGGCCTTTCCCTGATTTCCTTTTTGCTTTGGGTTTATGATCCATAATACTGATGAGGCTGTGATCCAACTCTGTAACATTCATTGAGCAACTTAGTGATAAACAAGTAATGACACAAGACTCAACAAATTGAAGTTCCAGACTCATCAATTCTTCAGGCCCAATCCCATTAACTATGATATTCAATTGGGTTTCATACCATAATAGGTTTAAGTTAATATTTGTGCTCAAATGCTAACTTAAACCTCAATATAATTGGCCCAGAAACCCTTTCAAAGAGTGGCGTTTAAGTTGAAGTTTAAGTTTCAGTTTAAGGTTAAACTGAAACTTAAACGTGGAATTGGAAGAAAGCAAACCAGGAGGGTAATTACTCGAACACGTTTAAGCTTCAGTTTGAGGTCAAACTGAAGCTTAAACGTGGAAATGAAGATTGCAACCCTGGAGGCAATTCTTGGTTGAACACGTTTAAGCTCCAGTTTGAGGTCAAACTGGAGCTTAAACGTGGAAATGAGAAGGCAACCCTGGAGTAGCAAAAACGCCGAACACGTTTAACCTCCAGTTTGAGGTCAAACTGGAGGTTAAACGTGGGAATGAAGAAGGTAGCCCTGGAGTGTGAATGTCGAACACGTTTAAGCTCCAGTTTGAAGTCAAACTGGAGCTTAAACGTGAAAATGGCTTCCTGGTGCCTCATATAGTTCGAACACGTTTAACCTCCAGTTTGAGGTCAAACTGGAGGTTAAACGTGGAATCACTCCCTTGGTGCCATTCTCATTCTGGCGTTTAACCTTCAGTTTGAGGTTAAACCGGAGGTTAAACGCCAGTTTCCTCTTTTCTCAGCTTTCATGATTCTGGCGTTTAACCTTCAGTTTAACCTTAAACTGAAGGTTAAACGCCACTTTCAGCATTTGGTGCATTCCTTATTCTGGCGTTTAACTTCCAGTTTAGGGTTAAACTGGAGGTTAAACGCCACTTTCACATTGTACTCCACATGTGATCTTCAAGCTTCCTTTATAGATTTGGTTGCTTCCTTGCCTAGCCTCTTCTTCCCTGAAATCATCCACACAATTGCATCAAAGTCTTACAAAAATTCATGAGAATTCTTCCATTCATAGCATTCAAGCAATATAACTAAAAACTCATGGAATTTGCATCAAAATCACACTGTTTGGATGATTCATTACTTTGTTGTTAATTTAACCATTTTTGGTTACTTTAAGCTCAAGAAAATGCATAAAACAACTAAAAATAAAAGAAAAAGGCTAGTGAAACTAGCCTAAGATGCCTTGGCATCACAACACCAAACTTAATACTTGCTTGTCCCTAAGCAAGTCCTGAGTTAATTGAGAAAACAAGTATGAAAAGCAATTACATTGGCTATATTAGCAA
>NC_029779.3:2934416-2935662 GCF_000817695.3 Arachis duranensis | reverse complement strand
TTGCTCAGTGTCATGTGTTGCACAAGCCTTTGGCATTTTCTTTTTCTTATCATTGCATTACACATATCCACTACAGGCATTTTTAGTTCACATTTCTTCTTGAGACATTGATGCCCAGCACCTCTTTGTGTGACTAAATGTTTTGTATTTAGGTTGCTCTTGATAATGGATTTTTGGTTGATAATCCCGGGTTAGTTAACCTAAGTTACCAAGTGTTGAAACACTCCTCAGAACCTATTCATCCAAGCATATCCTTAATACATAAACACCACAGGCATTTGTCTCAGAAGTTCAAACCATTGGTGCCTAGCTTATTTTCTCCATTTTTTTTTTGCTTTTTGGTTGCCTTTTTCAGTGGCTTTTTCTTCTTCTTTTTCTTTCTTTTTCATGGCCAAAGACATTTATTTATCAAAATCCATAGACAGTACTCAACTTCTACACAAAAATGAATATTCTACACTCAATTTCTAGTGATCTGACTAAACACTCAAGCATGCATACCACCACTTAATTCTACTTGATTTGTCACTAATTGAGCCAAGTTACTTTTGTTCAAACTTTTCTTTTATTTTTGGAAACATAACAAGCAATGGCAAGCATTTGTTTAAGAAGGTGAAGTTATATCCAAACATCTAGGCATTCACTTTATTCAAAGCAGTAAACCAACACTCATACTAAAAACTTCACATTCCAGAAAGATTCAACAATTATAGTTTAAACCAGAACAAGCATGCTTTTGTTTGCCTTTTAAAGAATAGTCAAGGAACAACACCACCTTGTGAAATTTCTTGTTTTCTCTTTGTTGCCAGGAAACAATTTGATTTCTCCTTCTTCTCTTAGTTATTGCTTCATGTTCTTTCTAATATCCTTGTTTCCTTTCCTGCAAAGAGTGATGAAGTTGCTTGCTTCTCAAGCACTTGAGTGGTTAGCTCAACTATGTATGGGCAAGTGTCTGAGTCTTAAGTTGGTGTGTGAACACCAAACTTAGTCTCCTACCTACTCCTCTGTTCTTTAAATCCTTGAATTTTCCTTGGAATGAAGTTGCTGCTAAGGATTTTAAGCATTTCTGTGATTGCTTAGAATGGTTATTCCTTACATATAATTCAAAGGTTGTTGTGTTCAGTTGATCTGTATGGTGGAACACCAAACTTAGAGTCACACATTCCCCTTTGAATTATTGATCCACGAATTCATTGTTTGGTGTGAAACACCAAACTTAATTCTTTGCAATGCACAGAAACTACTT
>NC_029779.3:2932576-2933448 GCF_000817695.3 Arachis duranensis | reverse complement strand
CTTCTTCTTCTGAGACTTCCTTCAATGTGGTGATGGCCTTGCATTCTTCCCATCTCACTCCCTTTTGTTCCCCTTTAGGATTCTTTTCTGTGTCACTAGGGAACACTGCAGTTGACTTAGGGGCCTGTTGAGAAAGTTCTCCTACTCGAGCCTCCATCCACTTGAGTTTTTCGCCATGGTTTCTTAAGGTTGATCTCACATCGTCCCTAAAGTTTTTCAACTCACTTATGTCCTGACCCATGTTTACTAACCTTCCTTCTATCCTGTTTAATTGATCTTGAAATGTTGGTTCGGATTAGGTTGGGCAGGTTGATTATTTTGGCCATGATATGGTGGTTGGGAGTAAGTGTTTTGTGTGGCTTGGTATGATCTTTGGTTGGAGTTTTGGTATGTGGAATTATTATGTTGGTTGTGGTTGTAAGGTTTGTGGTTTTGTGGTTGGCTTTGCTGGTTTCCCCACCCAAAGTTTGGGTGGTTTTTCCATCCTGGGTTGTAAGTGTTGGAATGTGGATCATATGGTTGCCTTTGTTGATTTCCCACATAGTTGGCCTCTTCCCAATCACCTCCTTCAATGCTTACTTCCTCTTGATCTTGTGTGTGTATTGCAGCCACTTGATTTGTTTCTAATTTCCTGGTGAGCTCGCCACTTGCTTTGTGTCTAATTTCCTGGTGAGCTCTGCTAGTTGCTTGGCAAACACCTTGTTTTGGGCTAGAATTGTATCAATATGGTTCAGCTCCATCACTCCCTTAGTGTTGTGCCTCTCTGAAGCATAGTAGTACTCATTCTCAGCCACTGTCTCAATCACTTCAATGGCTTCTTCCACAGTCTTTTTCCTGTTCAATGAACCTCCGGATGAATGGTCTACAGCCTT
>NC_029779.3:2925063-2930302 GCF_000817695.3 Arachis duranensis | reverse complement strand
TTTGGTGCATTTCTTATTCTGGCGTTTAACTTCCAGTTTAAGGTTAAACTGGAGGTTAAACGCCACTTTCACATTGTACTCCACATGTGATCTTCAAGCTTCCGTTATAGATTTGGTTGCTTCCTTGCCTAGCCTCTTCTTCCCTGAAATCATCCACACAATTGCATCAAAGTCTTGCAGATTTTCATGAGAATTCTTCCATTCATAGCATTCAAGTAATATAACTAAAAACTCATGGAATTTGCATCAAAATTACACTGTTTGGATGATTCATTACTTTGTTGTTCATTTAACCATTCTTGGTTACTTTAAGCTCAAGAAAATGCATAAAACAACTAAAACTAACAGAAAAATGCTAGTGAAACTAGCCTAAGATGCCTTGGCATCACGCGTCACCCTAAATTTTGGCAAATAGGTGTTTAAGACAGAGAGTTGCACAAGCGCACGACTGCTCTCGCGCCACTAGCGCAAATCAAGTCACGCGTCTGCGTGACTGACGCGTCCGCATCACTTGACGATTTTGGAAATCACGCGAACGCGTGACCCACGCGTCCGCGTCACATGCGACGCACAGTTTCATATCCTATCTTTTCCCCAATCCCATTTCTCTCTTCTCCCTTTTTAATTCTCTATTATTCCTTCTTTCTTCCTTATCCTTTCTTACTTTCTACTTCTTTATCTCTTTAACTTCTCATCCTTCTTCACTCCAATTCTATTTTACTTAATTTATTTGCATACTTTCATTGATTGCATTTTAATTTCGTGCATATTTTTATTTTCTTTTCTAAATTTATTATTTTTCATTGGTGTTAAATTTTCTTATTCAACTGTTGTATCTTTTCTGGTATTATTTTGGTGCTTAGTGACTTGTTTTACAATGTTGGGTGATATTATTTTTCTGTCAATGTCAATCTTTTCTGATCCTTGTAATCCTTTTGCATTGACATGATCTTATACTATCTTACATTACCCACACTATTTGCCCCTTTGTTGCAATTCTTGCACTATTGATATGCCATGTGCTTCTATTGTTCTCTCACTTGCATGTTGTAGCTACCATGTCATTGAGACCCTCATTATTTAGCATTAATCCAACCATATTTTATTTGTGGGTTACCTTTCTCCTTTTTCTCTTCTTTCAGGATGGCCACCAGAAAAGGAAAGGAAAAGAACTTCTATATGGGGCGACAGACAAGTCCCCTGCACAATCTTTGGAGAAAAGCATCAGTTGGAGCCACCCATCCACTTGAACATCTTAGCATGCACCGAGGACGGTGCAATCTTTAAGTGGGCCTAGCAAATTTGTTGATCGCAAGTGGTCCCTTGTGTTTCCTTAACACTCCCTTTTGGGCCCAAAATGAGTTTCTCTTTACATGAATGGGCCTTATTGATTTTTGTTAAAAATTAATTCACATTCTTTAAATTTTTCTTTTTGTACATTAAATATTTATTTCAAGTACAAGCTTTTTAACTTTTATCAAATCCTTTTTCAAAGCTAGTCTTTATTAGGTTTTGTCTTTTCCTTTCCAAGAAGCTTTCATAACTAGTTGTAGTTACCTTTGCTCTCATATCACATCATCATATAACTTGAAAACTCTTCATATTTCTCATTATCATCATTTCAAAATTTTTTTGAGAAATTGCAACTCTTCGTGTCATTAAGATGAGGAAGAAAGCTGTTACACAAACAGGCACATTCGTTCAAAACCAACCCAGAATCCCAGAAACCTGTTGAAAACCTTCATCAGTACCAACCCACACTACATCCATATTAACTCTCACTCTTTTTCTCCATCTCCTTCTCTTCCACATAAGGAACCCATGGCTAGAACCAAATATGTTGCTCGTCGTCCTTTCGCTTCCCAAGTAGCTGAACTATCTTATCCTCTGTCTCGCCCTAGCACCTCAAAGGGAAAACATCCAATGGCTAAAGTGGAACCATGTTCTCCTCCTGCTTGTCCTTCCACAAGACCTAACCCTCGGTCTGTTCCTCATCCTCCTCCTTCTCACCCTCAAAGAGGTAACCCTCGTATCATTCTTCATTCAGTCAAAGAACCCTTTGACCTTGACCCATTTGCTTTCAAATTTCACTTTGAAAACTTACCTCACTCACATTTCAACTCTCTTTATTTTTTATCCGCAATGAACTTTAAGTTTTATAGGGTTGTAATCGTCCTTTGTGATCTTCATATCTTGCCTATCTCTCTTCTTTCGCAACCAAAGGACTTGATTTTGTTAAAAATATTGTTTCTGGACTGAAACCACTTGTTTATTATTCAAAAACCTGTTTACCTTGACTTCGTCTGTGAGTTTATGCTAACATGACCTATCATAATGAAAATGTTCACTCTTATGTTAAAGGTTGTAAAATAAATTTGAATAGAGATACAATCAGTCAAGTCCTAGGTTACATTGATGTTGGTGTGAATGCTTATACCTCTGATAAATGGGATGAAGAATTAGGTCTTTTGTACCAAGAAGCCTTAGGCTCTATATGTGTGAACATTTTTTTCATTGATGGTCTTACTCCTAATTACAAAGCCTTAAGTCTTGTTCGTGCTCAACTCCATCGAATCATAAACCACATTATCCTCCCTCAAAACGGTTCATATTAAAGAGTTTTCTTTTGTAACACATTGGTGTCGTATGCCATTCTTATAAAAATTTAAATTTTAGTTACATATTTGATGATGAGGCATATGTATGACTACATCAAGAGTGATAAGAATCTATCACTCCCATATGGCATATTTTTAACTTGCTTTTTTGAATACTTTGGTGTTGACCTGGCCCATGAGTCCTATAAAAATAAAAACTCTTACCAAAAAGGGGGTGGTGTAGTTAAGCAACAGAAGAAAGGACTAATTCGATTGAAAAGGGTGGATCTTGATGAAAAAGAAGAGTTTAAAGACATTCCTCCTAGATCTACAACTGGAACATTTACCTCCTCAGGCAACAGGTCTCTTCTAAATGGTGTTGCCAAAGATGTCTTGCAGGAGTACATAAATTTGTCCAATTACCTAATCTTTTCTAGCCAACAAGAGAGAAAATTTGTTGTTCACAATGAAAATGCATTGCACAAGTCAAAAGATAGAGTTACTGTACTTTTAAAGTACGTGGACAACCAGAATGATGACGAAACACCATAGACAGATCATGAGGAGCCTCTAGACTTGGAGGATGAATGTTCGGGTGCCTAGGAATGTCTACTGCTACTGACTTAGATTTCTATTTCTCTTCACTCTGAATTTATGAGACAATTCTGCTTTTGCTACTATTTCAATATTTTCTAGATAATTGTAAAACTTACCTAAATCTTTGACACTAATTTCCTAGTGATAATTTCATCTTTAGCATTTAAGCTATTTGGTATTTCTTTTCCTTCCTTAATAACAAAAACGAAAGTAGTACCATGAAATATTGATAGAGATTGATAAATGTGTTTGGTTATTGCATTTAGATGGCTAATTCATATGTGGCGCATCTAATTGCATTTTTAGGTTAAATCCTTTTAATTTAAGCACAATCATAAATAGCATATTTTTAATTGTATTCTTAAGAATTTGTGACTCGGGTACCTTGTCGATCTTCCATCAAGTGGGAACATAAATCACAAAAGAAAGAGGGAGCTATTCATGCAAATCAAAGTAGTATAACCAAAGAAAAGTTTCTAATCTTAATTTTGTACTTCAATCCTTTTAGTTCTTTTATGAATGATGTTTGTCATCAAGAGAGAAATTGTTGAGTTGAGAAAAGAATAATCATATTTTTTGTTGACAAACACATTAAATTTGGTTAGGTTGGTGCACGAAATTGTAATCACACTTTTGCAACTCCGCACAACTAACCAGCAAGTGCACTGGGTCGTCCAAGTAATACCTTGCGTGAGCAAGGGTCGATCCCACGGAGATTGTCGGCTTGGAGCAAGCTATGGTTATCTTGTAGATCTTAGTCAGGAGATCAGAAATTATCAGGATTGATTGTGAAAAGCAAAAGAACATGAAATGGTTACTTGTTTTGCAGTAATGGAGAATAGGTTGAGATTTTGGAGATGCTCTGTCCTCTGAATCTCTGCTTTCCTACTGTCTTCTTCATCAAGATTCCGGTTAAAGAATCCAAGAGATAACTACTTAATCTAAGGTAGAACGGAGGTGGTTGTCAGGCATACGTTCATAGTTAAGAATGATGATGATTGTCACGGATCATCACATTCATCCGGGTTAAGAACAAGTATTATCTTAGAATGGAAGCAAGCATGATTGAATGAGAAACAGTAGTAATTGCATTAATCCATCAAGACACAGCAGAGCTCCTCACCCCCAACCATGGGGTTTAGAGACTCATGCCATGGAAGATACACAAAGAAAACATGTAAAATGTCATGAGGTACTGATACAATGTCAAAAGATCCTATTAATAGTAAACTAGTAGCCTAGGGTATACAGAAATGAGTAAAATGACATAAAAATCCACTTCCGGGCCCACTTGGTGTGTGCTTGGGTTGAGCAATGAAGCATTTTCGTGTAGAGACCTTTTCTGGAGTTAAACGCCAGCTTTTATGCCAGTTTGGGCGTTTAACTCCAAGTTTTATGCCAGTTCCAGCGTTAAACGCTGGAATTTCTGAGTCTGATTTGCCACGCCGGTTTGGGCCATCAAATCTTGGGCAAAGTATGGACTATCATATATTGCTGGAAAGCCCAGGATGTCTACTTTCCAATGCCGTTGAGAGCGCGCCAATTGGGCTTCTGTAGCTCCAGAAAATCCATTTCGAGTGCAGGGAGGTCAGAATCCAACAGCATCTGCAGTCCTTTTCAGTCTCAGAATCAGATTTTTGCTCAGAACCCCCAATTTCAGCCAGAAAATACCTGAAATCACAGAAAAACACACAAACTCATAGTAAAGTCCAGAAAAGTGAATTTTAACTAAAAACTAATAAAAATATACTAAAAACTAACTAAATCATACTAAAAACATACTAAAAACAATGCCAACAAGCGTATAAATTATCCGCTCATCACAACACCAAACTTAAATTGTTGCTTGTCCCCAAGCAACTGAAAATCAAAATAGGATAAAAAGGAGAGAATGTACTATAGACTCCAAAATATCAAGGAAACTTAGCTCCAATTAGATGAGCGGGACTAGTAGCTTCTTGCCTCCGAACAGTTTTGGCATCTCACTCTATCCTTTGAAAATCAGAATGATTGGCTTCTTTAGGAACTCAGAATCCAGATAGTGT
>NC_029779.3:2924129-2925050 GCF_000817695.3 Arachis duranensis | reverse complement strand
CTATAGGAACTCAGAACTCAGATAGTGTTATTGATTCTCCTAGTTAAGTATGATGATTCTTGAACATAGCTAGTGTATGAGTCTTGGCTGTGGCCCAAAGCGCTCTGTCTTCCAGTATTACCACCGGATACATACATGCCACAGACACATAATTGGGTGAACCTTTTTAGATTGTGACTCAGCTTTGCTAGAGTCCCCGATTAGAGGTGTCTAGGGTTCTTAAGCACACTCTTTTTGCCTTGGATCACAACTTTATTTCCTTCTTTCTCTTTCTCTTCTCTCTTTTTTTCGAATATTTTTTTTGTATCCACTGCTTTTTCTTGCTTCAAGAATCAATTAGATGATTTTTCAGATCCTCAATAACAGTTCTCTTTTTCCTCATTCTTTCAAGAGCCAACAATTTTAACATTCTCAAAACAACAAATTCAAGAGACATATGCACTGTTCAAGCATTCATTCGGAAAACAAAAATTATTGTCACCACATCAAACTAATTCAACTAGTTTCAGGGATAAATTTCGAAATCATGTACTTCTTGTTCTTTTGTGATTAAAGCATTTTTCATTTAAGAGAGGTGATGGATTCATAGGACATTCATAGCTTTAAGACATGAATTTTAAATTTTATTAATTATGAATTAAAAACAAGACTCAAAAATAGATATAAGATTAGACTAGAAAAATAAAATTAGAAAACAAAAATTTAAACTAGGCTCCTATTGATAGAGGTTTTCACAGAGTTAGGACTCAACAACCTTGATTTTGAGAAGTGGATGATCCCTCAGCTTGAGAGGAGAACTTTTGGCGTTTCAATTCTTGGAGGTCACGCCCCTGCTTCTCTTGTTCCTTCAGCAATTTGCAGAGCATGCAGTTCTGATTCTGCTGTTCTTCCTTCAGTTGCTCCATAGTCTCTTGCAACTTG
>NC_029779.3:2920051-2920744 GCF_000817695.3 Arachis duranensis | reverse complement strand
AGCTACTGGTTCTATTCGGGATAGATGATCAGCCACTTGGTTTTCTGTCCCTTTTCTGTCTCTTATTTCTATATCAAACTCTTGCAGAAGCAACACCCATCTTATAAGCTTGGGTTTTGAATCTTGCTTTGTGAGTAAATATTTAAGAGCAGCATGGTCAGTGTACACAACCACTTTGGATCCCACTAGATAAGATCTAAACTTGTCAATGGCATAGACCACTGCAAGTAACTCTTTTTCTGTGGTTGTGTAATTCTTCTGTGCGTCAATTAGAACACGGCTGGCATAATAAATGACGTGCAGAAGCTTGTTATGCCTCTGTCCCAACACTGCACCAATGGCATGGTCACTGGCATCACACATTAGTTCAAATGGCAATGTCCAATCTGGTGCAGAGATGACTGGTGCTGTGACCAGCTTAGCTTTCAAGGTCTCAAATGCCTGCAGACACTGTGTGTCAAACACAAATGGTGTGTCAGCAGCTAGCAGGTTACTCAAAGGTTTTGCAATTTTTGAAAAATCCTTTATGAACCTTCTGTAAAATCATGCATGCCCTAGAAAGCTTCTGATTGCCTTAACATTGGCAGGTGGTGGTAATTTTTCAATTACCTCAACCTTTGCCTTATCCACCTCTATTCCCCTGCTTGAAATTTTGTGCCCAAGAACAATTCCTTCAGTCACCATAAAGTGACA
>NC_029779.3:2917006-2917632 GCF_000817695.3 Arachis duranensis | reverse complement strand
GAATACTGGCAATTTTGCTGCACTATGATAATGAGTTGAGGATTTAGTTCAAAGCTGCTTGCTTTGATGGGAGGTGTACATATGCTACTCCCATATGCAGCTGTAATGGGGTTAGCATATGACCCCAGAGTCCTTTTGAACTGATCAATTCCACTTAGATCCATAATGGATTGCAAATAGATATATTTATTTATTTTTTTTTTGAATTAAACGAAAAAAATAAAATAAAATAAAAGGAAATTAAGATAAAAATTCGAAAATCAAAAAGAAAATAAGATCAAAGCAAATTGAGAACTGAATCAATTAGTTAATTAAAAAGATTTTGAAAAGAGCAATTAAAAAGATATGATTGAAAAATTTTTATGAAGAAGATTTGATTTTTAAAAAGAGGAAAGAGAAAAACAACAAAAAGACACCAAACTTAAAATTTTTAGAAAATCAAACACTAATTTTCAAAAATTTTTAAGGAAAAACACAAAGGGGACACCAAACTTAGAATTTTTAAAGATCAAAAGGAGACTAAAAACATGCAAATTCGAAAATTAAAAGAAAAACAAAAGCATGCAATTGACACCAAACTTAAAATATAAAACTAGACTCAACTAAAAGACTCTAAACCAACAAAA
>NC_029779.3:2913751-2916125 GCF_000817695.3 Arachis duranensis | reverse complement strand
TCTTGGAGTTAAACGCCAGCTTTGGTGCCATTTTGGGCGTTTAACTCCCATCCTTGTGCCAGTTCCGGCGTTTAACGCTGGAATTTCTGAGGCTGATTTGCCACGCCGGTTTGGGCCATCAAATCTTGGGCAAAGTATGGACTATCATATATTGCTAGAAAGCCCAGGATGTCTACTTTCCAATGACGTTGAGAGCGCGCCAATTGGGCTTCTGTAGCTCCAGAAAATCCACTTCGAGTGCAGGAAGGTTAGAATCCAACAGCATCTGCAGTCCTTTTCAGTCTCAGAATTAGATTTTTGCTCAGAACCTTCAATTTCAGCCAGAAAATACCTGAAATCACAGAAAAACACACAAACTCATAGTAAAGTCCAGAAAAGTGAATTTTAACTAAAAACTAATAAAAATATACTAAAAACTAACTAGATCATACTAAAAACATACTAAAAACAATGCCAAAAAGCGTATAAATTATCCGCTCATCAGTTAATAATCTAAAGTTGTTTGAAGTATATTTTATCATCCAAGCCACGTCAGTCTTTTGGTAATGAAGCCCAATTGGATCACAAGACCAGCAACCCATTGAGAAATCAACGTTGGATCCACTGTTGAAGCTTTACCCAAAAGAGGCAAAGCAAATCAAAGAGAAAATTGTTCACTTTTTAATGGAACCAAAATCATTCACCAAACAAGCATTGGAGGGAAAAGCAAAAGATTAGAGAATAAGTCAAATCAATGGAGTCAAAATCAAATCCCTAAGCCAAGGATATTCAGAAGAAAACGGTAAAGCAAATTTACCTTTCGTGTGCACACAAGATAGCTTGTTGAAACTACTTTGAAGAGCAATCACAATTTGGGTAAAAAGAAGAAAATAGAAGTTACTTTTCTCTACTGCAATTCAAAGGCCTAAAATAAAATTTGAAGTCAAAGTACAAGATTAAGGGCATTGATTTGGCAAACACATTGAAGATCTGTTGACCAAGTCATCGTTGCTGCCCATCTCTCTTCTACACAACTCATCTTTGATTTTCAACCCTGATTTTCTACTTAAATTTTTTGGGAGAAGAAAAAGAACTTAGCTGGTTCAATGCTCAAGGTGTTGACTCTTACCTCTAATCAAACTTGGAGGCATTACACCATACAAAAGGGAGCAATCAGCCAAAGATTGAAGTAAGGAGAAAGAATCCACAAATCTAAACCTACGCAATACCCTCAGCACTCAAGTCTGAAGTTTTGAAAGTAATGCACCTACACTAAAGGGTGCATTATGTCAAGATAGAAGGCAACATTTGAGAGTTTTGAAATCGGGTTATCCTTATAGCTTTCAAGTTATTTTATTTCTTCTTCTTCACGATTTTTTATTAAATATTCTGGTTTTTTAGTTTATCTTTCTTTGTTTCATTGAATGGAAAAAATGCATAAATGTAAGAATTTAGAAAAAGTCATTGAGAGAAAAGGCAAAGAGAGTTAGCTTGGAGAAAAGCCAAAAATTATGTCAATCTCTTTTGTAATTATTTTCTGTTTTATTTCTTGTACATGAGAAGTATCCTTTGCTAAGTTGGATGAGCACTTAGTGTTGATAGTTTAGGGAGTAAACCTAGCCAAATCAAGCTTGATTAGAAGTTTGGTTTGTTCCGGATAAGATTAGGAAAAATCCTAGAGAATTAGTAAATGTAAATCTTTGAAAAGATAGTAAAAATTCTACTATAGTTATGGTGGAGACTAAATGTAGACCGCATTGTACAAGATGGTTGAACTAGGATATATGACTGTGTATTTTTCTATTCTCTGCTCTATTTCTAGTGTGTTCATTATGAGACAAAAATAATTTGTCTCCTGCATAATTACTTTCGCAGACTCAGCAAAATCTATTTTTATTAAATTTTACAAGAACTAAAAAGAGGTCATAGATTCAACCCCCTTTTTTAGGCCATTGGTAACTGATGAGCGGATATTTTATACGCTTTTTGGGAGTAATTTCATGTAGATTTTAGCATGTTTCAGTTAGTTTTTAGTAGAATAATATTAGTTTTTAGGAAAAAATCATATTTCTGGACTTTACTATGAGTGTGTGTATTTTTCTGTGATTTCAGGTATTTTCTGGCTGAAATTGAGGGAGTTGAGCAAAAATCTGACTTAGGCTGAAAAAGGACTGCTGATGCTGTTGGATCCTGACCTCCCTGCACTCGGAATGGATTTTCTGGAGCTACAGGAGTCCAATTGGCGCGCTCTCAACGGCGTTGGAAAGTAGACATCCAGGGCTTTCCAGCAATATATAATAGTCCATACTTTACGCGAAGTTAGACGACGTAACTTGGCGTTGAACGCCAAGTTCATGCTGCTGTCTGGAGTTAAACGCCAGAAAAACGTCATGAT
>NC_029779.3:2911591-2913090 GCF_000817695.3 Arachis duranensis | reverse complement strand
GATTGCTTCAAACCAATAATCTCCGTGGGATCGACCCTTACTCACGTAAGGTATTACTTGGACGACCCAGTGCACTTGCTGGTTAGTTGTGCAAATCACAAATTCGTGCACCAAGTTTTTGGCGCCGTTGCCGGGGATTATTGAGTTTGAACAATTGAAGGCATATTTTATTTCTTAGATCAGGAATAATTTATTTTTATAGAGTCATTAAATTCTGATAGGATAATTTCTTTTCAAAAATTTCTTTTCAAAAAAAATTATTTTTCTTAATTAAGTGTTAATTTTTCATGAGTTTAGTGTCTTATTCTAAGTTTGGTGTTAATTGCATATTTGATATTTTTCTTTAAATTTTTGAACTTGTGTTCTTTGTTCTTCATTGATCTTCAAGTTGTTCTTGGTTATTTTTCTTGTTTGATCTTGAGTTTTTCTTGTTTTGTGTCTTTTCTTGTTTTTCTTGTGCTTTTTCAAAAAAATTAACTTTCAAAAATTATACTTTTACCCACAAAAATAATACATCTTTAAAATACATTACATTTTTAACTCAGTTGGTTACAGCGTTGGCTTATATTCTTGGCAATTGGGCACCAGTTCTTTTGAAAATCTTTTTCAAAAATAATTTTTCTTGATTTAATCTGTGCCAAACTTTAAGTTTGGTGTTTTCTTGCTAATTTTGATATAATTTTGCTTGTTTATTTTCTTTTGATTTTCGAAAATTGTGTATTGGTTTTCTAAAAATTTTAAGTTTGGTGTCCTTTTTATGTTCTTGAGTTCTTTGAGTCTTTAAATTTTGTTCTTTGTGTACTTGAGAGTCTTCAAAGTGTTCTTAAGTCTTTTGTGTTTTGATCTTAAAATTTTTAAGTTTGGTGTCCCTTAGTGTTTCCCTCCAAAATTTTCCAAAAAAATAAAGGTGCTAAATCTAAAAATTTTAAGTCTTGTGTCTTTTGTGTGTTTTTCTCTTTCATCATAAAATTCAAAATTCAAAAAAAATATATCTTTTCTAACTAATTTTAAAACTACATTTTCGAAATTTTTTATATAAATTTCAGATTTTAATTTCAAATTTTTCGAAAAATTTTCAAAAAAAAAATAATATTTTTAACTTCTTTTTATATATTTTGTTTTTATTTATTCCACTCTTATAAAATAAATAAAATCAACATATAAATTATCTCTTGTAATCCAATATGGAAGCAAGTAGGAATGAACAGTCCAAGAGGACTCTGGGGTCATATGCTAACCCCACTACTGCTTCATATGGGAGTAGTATCTGTAGACCCTCCATCGGAGTCAGTAGCTTTGAGTTGAACCTTCAGCTCATTATCATGGTACAGCCAAGTTGCCAGTATTCCGATCTTCCACAGGAAGAACCTACAGAGTTTCTGGCACAGTTTTTACAAATTGCTGACACAGTACATGATAAGGAAGTAGATCAGGATGTCTACAGATTATTACTGTTTCCATTTGCTGTAAAAGATCAAGCTAAGAGGTGGTTAAATAAC
>NC_029779.3:2868609-2904214 GCF_000817695.3 Arachis duranensis | reverse complement strand
AGAAGGTGATGATCTGTGACACTCATCACCTTCCTCAATCCATGAACGTGTGCCTGACAACCACCTCCGTTCTACATTAGATTGAATGAATATCTCTTAGATTCCCCAACAGAATCTTCGTGGTATAAGCCGGATTGATGGCGGCATTCATGAGAATCCGGAAAGTCTAAACCTTGTCTGTGGTATTCCGAGTAGGATTCCGGGATTGAATGACTGTGACGTGCTTCAAACTCCTGAGGGCTGGGCGTTAGTGACAGACGCAAAAGAATCAATGGATTCTATTCCAACCTGATTGAGAACCGACAGATGATTAGCCGTGCTGTGACAGAGCATAGGAACGTTTTCACTGAGAGGATGGGAAGTAGCCATTGACAACGGTGACACCCTACATAGAGCTTGCCATGGAAGGAACCTTGCGTGTGAGAAGAGGATTTCAAGGAGAAGTAGAAATTCAAAGGACAAAGCATCTCCAAAACTCCAACATGTTTCTCATTACTGCACAACAAGTAACTCTATTATTTTAACTTACAATTTTAAGTAGTTTGTAGTTTGGCTTTTTACAAATAAATCCAATTAACTTCTTTAGCCTCCTGACTAAGATTAATAAAATAACATTGATTGCTTCAAGCCAATAATCTCCGTGGGATCGACCCTTACTCACGTAAGGTATTACTTGGACGACCCAGTGCACTTGCTGGTTAGTTGTGCGAATCACAAATTCGTGCACCAGTAACCTTTAATTACCACAGTTCAATTTGTTGCTGAAAATTATTAATGAGCTGAATTTATTGTTTTGAGTTGAATTTTTTGTTGAACATATCACTAAGTTACTTTTTTGTTAGAAAAATCATTGAGTTAAATTTGTTGCTTATTATCATCACTAAACATTGATTGATGTCTTGATTAAATAATCACTTAACTAAATCTTTTGTTGTTGTAAATATTTTTTTGTTAGAATTTTAAAAATGTCTTTATTACAAACCCCATCAGAGCCGCCATCATCTCAAGGACAAGCATCATCAACTCATGATGTTACAATCAATTTTAGATAATCTTGGTATGTAGTTGAATTACTTGAACATTTTAATTGTCAGTTGCTGTTATGAATTATTCTTAATATTGATTTGTGAAAGTACACAAATATAGATCAATTAAATTTAGAAGATGATCAAGATAATGATAGATCGAGTAACAATGCTACGAAAGTTATAAATATAAATCAAAATGGGAAAAATATTGGTTAATCTCCAAATTTATTCTATGAAAATATAGATGCCGACTTTGAGATCATCCATTGGATTTGATTTATTGTTTTATCTTTTGGTCTCTCTTGTCAATTTAAATTGAGAAAGTATTTTATACTAGTGACTAATTTATTATCTCTTTTTACATCATTAGTTATGTTTAAGAATTGATACTTAATTTTATTAATATATTTGTAAAGACGTGTATTTTAATTTTTAATTTTTAATTTTATTTTTATTTTATTATGATCGGATCAACTGGGTGAATAAGTGACCCACCAATTAAACTAATGACTGAATAAACTGGTCGTATGACCAGATTAATAACTACTTTAGTTCTAATAACTATGCCATACAATAGCCATCACCTTACCTTTGATTTTTTACTTTCTTTTTTAATTGTATCATTAGACCATAATATACGGGAAGAAAAATTCATAGTTGTAAGTAAGGATGGCAAAAAATCCAGAGGAAAATGGTGAACCACTAAACTTCCACGAGGATTATCCGCAATCGAGAGGAAAATGGTGAACCACTAAACTTCCACGAGGACGGGACCCGTCTGCACGAATAAACGAGGATGAAGGTGGGGACTGAGGTATCCGCCCCATAAGGATCCGCTAAATCTCTGCTAAAGTGAAATTATTTTAATATCTTTTATATATGTATAATGTAAGTATATGTTTAATTTTTTTTAGTTTTACTTAAAAACAAATTAATGATTTCATAATATCTAAATATGTCCCAACTAATTATTCAAATTTGTATCATTACAAGAAGAGAATATTATCACCGAGCTATAATCATGGACCAAGATTTGTTATTTTGTTATGTTGAAAACTTTTTTATTTTGTTTTATTTTAGTTTGTATGTTAGAGATTTAGTTGAATAATGTTAAATTGGGTTAGTAATGTTGAATGTGTTTGAATTAGATTTTTTTTTGGACTTGGTATTTGAATTAGATTTGATTTGATACAAGGGTTTTTTATGTAACTGCAAGGGTTTTACTTTGGGCACGATCCATTGTTTCTGGATCGTTTGGTATTATCCAGAGGATTTTTGGGTACTGGTGTTATTAACATTTACGAATTAGTGTGCCATGCCCAAAATGAAACCTGGGATTCATACGACCAAAAAATATATATGTAGTTCGTACTGTTTAGGTTATGAATTTCACAGCCAAAGATTCATATTTTTTTAAACCATATTTGTAATTTTGTTAATTGAAACATAATTTAATTACACAATTAATTAATAACAATTATATTATTGTATGAGTATTGCTTTCCTTTAGTTCATCAATTACCAACCAGCCTAAATTTTATCGTAATATAAAATATCAGTAACTATAGCTCTATAGCCCCACGAAGAAAGATACTGAGACTACTAGTTTTGTCAGGATCACCGATCATCAGCATTATTAGGTTGAAAAATGCAAACAAAAATTAAAACTAAGCCGTTTGATCCTGACTTGTCCTTTTTCCCTTAGATGTTCTATTAAACTTAAACAAGAACCAGAATACACGCGTAGGGACCGCTAACTAAAACCGTATAAAAGAGTTTTGGTTGGAATTGTGCTGGTGTTAATGATTGGGTATTTAAGCTATACATAAGTAATAAATACACATTCGAAACTAACCAGATTTCCAATTTGGTAAATTGATATAATTCAATGATCCCATTACGATTCTTTTCCCACTTTAGGATATATGAGTTGACTAATTAGCATGGTGTACCCAGTGCATAAACCATGGTGGGAAAGAACCAAAGAAGAAAGGGTGTTAAATGTGATACACTTTTACTTAACACACGCCTAGGTGGCGTCGTCACGGGAACACGATGAGAGCAAGGATTGGCAGATCCAAAGCAAGTGCTGGCCAGATGTCGTTAACATGTGTGGCACGTCAGCTTTTAACAAGGAAGAAAGAAAAAAAAAACAACACAAAGCAGGGCCAGATTCAGATTCAGACCTCAGAAAAGCACAAGCAAGACCACGTTACGGGTACTATACTACGAGTCTAAAGTTAACACTAGTGGTTGCCACCTAAGCGCACGCTAGTGTAGATGTAGTCATCTAACATGTGCGGGTACAACTCTTATTTCATTTTCAGACTTTCACACATCTACACACTTTTTTAACCATCTAATAATCCCATCTAATCAAAATCAAAATCAAAATCTTTAACAACTGGCACCCTAATTCTGAAGTATGCGAGTTTTCGGAATCATTCAATCGAATAATTGAAGTGACCCCCCTCTCTCCCCTTAAAATACGCCAGTTAAATCAGACAGTTCTCAACCTCCATCAAAGACCAACCACCAAACAATCAGAAGGAATTCTACTAAATTAAAGGAGACATTAACATGAATTAATTATAAGGCGACTGCTTGAACAAAAAGCTAAAATCAAAGATCTCAAAAACCAAACTACACCGAGTTCACATAAATAACAATAAGCTAAATCCAAATTGAAATTAAAATTATAAAAAAAAAAAAGAAACGAAGAATAAATTTGGGGATGGTGGTGGCAGCTAGCGGAGGCACATTGAAACAGGTTACCAGGTTTTTCCTTTTTTTTTTCTCTTTTTTTTTCTTTTTCTTTAACAGATTACCTGAAAATGATGATGACTAAGATGAGGTTGTAGAAGTAGGAGGGGATTTTGGTTTTCTGCAGAGGACCATGTGCATCGGTGAGAAAATCCCAGTGTCACCACCTCTGGTCAAATAGTCAGCGGTCTTGAATAGCATCTCGTGAACATCCACGGTACCCTTGGGAGCAATCCCCAGCGCCGCCAGAACAGTGACCACAATGTGGTTCCTCCAGTAAGCGATCCGACCCATCTTGAGCCGGCTCCACCACGGCTGAGCCGGCGGTTTAGCCAGATCCTGCTCCTTAACCACCTCAAACCCTACCTTCCTAGCCGTCTCAGCAATATCAGCGTAGCTCCTAAGCCCAGGCAAAGCGTCACCTCTCTCGATTCCCTGAATGATCTCCACGTGTTCAGGGTTTTCCCCTCTATACTTGTCCGTCGTAACCCACTCATAAGAAACGTAGAGTGCGCCAGGTTTCAAAACCCTAAAGATTTGAGCGTACACATCTTCGAGCTTGGGTGCGTGACAAGTGGCTTCTATGGAGTACGCGCCGTCAAAGCTGTTATCAGGGAACGGCATCTCCAAGAAATTGCCGCACACAACTTCGCAGAGTGAGTCCAGCCCGGCCTCCTTGTTATGGATCCTGGCCCGGTTCACCTGGTACTCGTTGATGGTGATGCCCACCACGTTGGCTCTCGAGTGGGCTGCGATGGCACGCATGGGCCCACCTACTCCGCACCCGACGTCCAGTATTCTGTGACCAGGCTTCGCCTCGATGAGATCGACGGCCATCTCCTCGTGGAGGCGCGTGGCGTCACGGTGGGACTTGCCGGGTATTGAAGGGGAGAAATGGAAGGACTGACCCCAACCCCACTCGTAGATGTCAGTTACGAGGTTGTAGAATGTGTCGACGAAGTCTGGAACCTTCTCGGCGGTTTCGATTTCCTTTGGGCGGCGGAAGAAGGACCAGTATTGCTTGTAGTTGTCTTGGACTTTCTCGGCGGATATGGAGCCGCCGGACAGATCGGTGGCGCGCTTGCCCTTCTGCTCGGCGGGGCCCAAAATGCACACGAACCAGTAGAGGCCGCCGGCGAGAAGTGCTCCGGTACAGAAGAGAGAGAGCGAATCCATTGGGAGAGGGAAGAGAAAGAAAAGGGGCAGAGAATTTCTCAGCCTACTTTACTTTGGAGGCGCTGGATGTGTTAACTAGTTAGTACTCCTCTCTAGTTAAGTGAAGCGAGACCCTTGGTCTTTCTCTCCCACATATTTATTATTATTATTTTTTAATTTTATTATTCATTTCAACAAAATAGATACATCCTCAAAATAATAATCTCACGGAAAAAAAAAACACTAATGACAAATTATGTTATCATATATAGAAGAGAAATTTTTCGAATGGGTAATTTTTTTATTAAACCAAATTGTTTTAGCATATCAGATATTTTCTGCGACGTTATTATATTTATTTATTACTTATTAATTTCAAGGGAAAAAAAATCTTGTGTGTCTTTTGTTTTTGTGTCCGTCCACGTGCTTGACGCGTGAATTCTGGTTTGTTTTGTTTAATCAGATGAACAACCCAAGCCCCCATTGTTTAGGCGATGGTGAAGATCTAAGAAATAAATCTTCACATGAAGAAGACAAATCTAATGGTAATAAAAAGACATGTGGCTTGGTATGACATATAGCCAAGTTCCCTCGAATACACCATAAAACTTGTCTAATGTACCTGCTGCCGCATGTTAAACCTGTCGCCGGCCAAGTATCACCGAATGCCGCCTATCGTGTTGGAGATTGCCCCCTCCGGGCCACAACGGACATTGGACCCTGAATAATTTGGACGGCACTAGAGCTTGAGTTTAGCAGCTTAAAGGGAGTGTTTTGAGCCGCCAAAAAATAAGGAACAAGCAATTTCGAACCAATTTAAATTAGCTGAGTGATTAGTTCAATCTTTTGTTTAAATAAATGTTCGATGGTCCAATTCCACCATTTCAAAGCAGTAAGTATTTGTGTCTCAACAAATTCTTAACTAGAATTTAAATTTACGAACTTGCAGTGGAGGATGTACCACTTTGGGAGCACTAACGACAAACGTGCAGGCTAAGAAAGAGGGAACTTACAGCGCCGATGGAGTTATTGACGAGATGGCGCCAGGGTCACGGTGGTGGTTTGTGAGTCATTCTTGACTTCTTGTGATGAGAGAGGTAGAAATTAGGACCAAAGAAGATGACATGATCTTCTCTCATCATAAACACATGGCATACATCTTCAGAGGTAGAAAGGACAATTTTTCTTTCTTGATTATAACATCCACTAATTTTCTATTTTTCGTTAATTATCTTATTTAAATAAATAATTTAGTGTCACTATGAATACTTAATAATATATGAATTATAAGATATTAAGGGGTTAGACAAGAATGTATAATTCAAAAATTAAATTGTCACAAAAAATATTCAAAAATTAAATAAATATATTAAACTAAAGTTAACATTTTAACATAGAATCTGGAAGTCCTAAGATGGCCGCCTCAACCACATGTAGAGGTAATTAGATTTAAACTCACAAATTAATTACATTAATTATATTTGATAGGTGAATAACAAAAAGTTAACTTATAATCAGTTAATAAAAGAATTGAAAATCATGTATTTAAAATTCATATAAACTGGTCATTAGTTAATTTTTATTATTTTTAATTTATCCATTATTGATTGTTGATTAATAATTTAAGTTCACAAAATTTAAAATTAAAAAAATGCAATCACAAGGCTTTGACCTATCTTATTATTATTATTATTATTATTATTATTATTATCATTTTTAAAGTTATGAATTAGACTCAAACCCGCAAATTTTAAATAAATATGAAAAAACTATATTATTTAAGCTATAACTCGTTGATATTATTATTATTATTATTATTATTATTTCTAGAGTCTAAATTATTATTTATTTATTCTTTATTTTTTTCATGGGTTAAGTCCATTAACCTTATCCAGATTCCAGGGCTCCATCTGGGTGGGTAGGGACGAGTATTTGTCCTATTTGATTTCCCTCCATCCTCCTTGCAC
This sequence comes from Arachis duranensis, assembly GCF_000817695.3. NCBI lineage: Eukaryota > Viridiplantae > Streptophyta > Magnoliopsida > Fabales > Fabaceae > Arachis > Arachis duranensis. The sequence goes on along the minus strand of NC_029779.3, from coordinate 2,897,301 downwards.
TCCTATACTACCCGCTTCACCCCTATCCGGAGTATTACTCTAACTCGGCCCACCCTTACTTGTTCTTCTAAAAAATAAATAACATTTTAATTTTTACATATTCTTATATAAATTAAGATAAAAATTAAAATTTATATTTAAATTAAAATACAAACATAAGATTTATACAATGTCAAATAACTTGAAATTAATAAAGTTAATGATTGATCATTACAAATTTAACACTATAATAAAAAAAATTGCATCATTAAATATAAGAGAATCTTCAATCTTTATTTTTGATCACTTTCCACATCTTCATCATCACTAAAAGTTTGAAGGTCAAAATTTAAACTTGAAAATAAAAAAAGATAGCAATTAATTGTCACCAAATTAAGAAGTTCTATTTCTAAAATAAAAACAGAATACTGTACATCGAAAACTTATTGTAAGATTGATACATACTAGAGATGAGTCCCCAATGTGCAAAACGGGCAGCGTAGCATCCCCATGAACACTGCAGTTGCAGTTGCCGTTGCGCCTGATTCATCCTCCTCTCTATTCATTTCAAGCCTTTAAAAAATGAAATACTGTCTAAACCTTCAATTGAATCGTACCAATATAGAAATCAATTCAATTAGACACATTTTATGGATTCCTTACTTTGTAGACTAGTTTATTGACTTTACCGTTTCAATAATTTGGTGTAAATTTTGGCAAATGCTTCCTCTCATGCTTTTTCAATGGCTTTGAAATCTTTTTCAACCAATATTAACCCACCTTGTAAGGGTTCAAGACACTCCTTGTGGAACTTCTTCCTATAGTTTGCACTGGCACATCAAATCAACAAATCAGATTATGTAAAGAATGATAATTCAACCCATTACATATCCTTAAATTAATTAATAGTATGTATCCTATGAAAGCAATTAGCAATGTGTATTAACATAGAAGGTGCTTGAAAAACTCAACAAAAACACTCCTAACATTAGCCTTATTGTCACTTTTAACAGGAGTTGATCCTTCTGAATTTGAGACATTATTATCTGTTACTTGTAGAGTTTTTACAATCACACATATTAACATATTAAATTATCATATGTTATATATATGTCCCTATAATCACTAAACATGACAAAATAGTGAAAATCATACCTATCACAAGTATTACACACTGCACTCACCTATCAACTCAATTCATTTTCATTTTTTGAATATTGTCAAATTTAATCGTATGATTTTAGGCATGATTGCCTTAGGTTTGAGTTTGATATCATTTTATTTTTGGATATGGTTGACTATTTATTCATCGGTTATTATTAGAAGGTTAGTAAAATTACCGAAACAAATTTAAACTATTTTAATGGTAGCCAAATTAAATTGATAACAGTATACACATAAGGATAATTAATTAAAAATCATCTTCACCATAAGACTAGTTTCAATGCAAAATCATGAAATGCAATATGTACACTTAATTCAATTGTGTTCACACGATAAACATGTAAGTATTTTTTTTTGAATAATAATTGATATATCAGATTTTTTTTGTTATAGGTTGTTGTTCATTATTTGCCAAATTTTCAGTTCAATTTTTTTTATAGTTATTTCAAACTGAGCTTCCTGTATTTTTTGCAGAGATGGTAGAGCATGCTTGTGGGATGACAAATCTACAAAGACAAAGGGGCTCAGAGACTTACCGACGGCCAGAAACAGAGAAAAAAAAGGCTCCAGTGACAGGCTCACATGCAATGGCGATGGTCAATCTCACAGGGACGACTACTAAGCGATGAATATGTGGAAGAACAAGAGAAGAAATTATATCTCACAATGATGGAAAGATAGAGAGCACGAGAGAGCAAGAGATAGTGGAACTTACGGAGCTGTGTGAGCTGAGCAGTGACATGAAGGAGCAACGGGACTAAGCGGTGACATCAAGGAGTTGTGGCGACGGCAACGGCGTAATGGCGGGGAGGAGATGAGAGGCTGAGCTAAGCTACAAGGAGCTTTGGTTCTATGAGGAAGAAGAAGAAGACGTAGGAGTTGGGGTCTAATGGTTGGTAGAGGCACTTAAAAACCCTAATCTCTAAAAACATGTATATATTATGTACTCCAGGGCGGGTACGGGCGAGTTTACCCTGACCTTGACCCCACCCTGCCCCGATCAAAACCCGTCCGCCTCGAGTCAGGTTTAAACCCGCCCCAACCTGGTAGATGCGGCTCGGGTATCCGTGGGTTCGAGTATTCCTGCCACCCTTGTCCATTCTCAGATCCCCATTGTTACTTGTAATTCTTTATTTCTTTGGTTCATCGCACAGAGAAAGCTCTCCATAGTTATTGTTGTAGGACTCTTCCCAACGGAATCTCTCATGTTCTTTGAATATGGAATAAATGAAGATGATGCTGCGTTTTCCGATCGAATCTCTCCATTGGCGGCGTCCTCAAGGAAGCTCTACCGTAGAGGATTGAGAGAACGAGCTCTCCACACAACCTTTTCTCCGCCAGTACTTTAAATTCCGATAATACTTCCTTCGGTCCTTGCTTCTTTGGCTATTGTTGTTTCCATTTTGCTGCTCATATCTTCATCAACGGTTGTCTTTACCTCGTCTAGTGTGTCCATCACACCGCTAGGATTAACTTCTGTTAAGATCCTTCTCACCGACGATGCTACTTCTCCATTATTACCGGCTACCGCTCCTCTAAGATCTAGGTTCGTCTTGGTTCCTACAACTACTCAGCCTTGATGATTAGATGGTGTTAAAAGTCAGTAACCTAACCCATTCTTAGCTTTATTGTTCCCTGCTCTTCTCCTGAATCCATCAACTTGTCACATTTCTCTGTTCACAACTAATGATATTGTTGTAGGCAGCGGTGATGTCCAAGTGTTTGGGAGCCAGTCTTCCATTGTTATGTTTGGATTCATTTCTTTGTCTTGGTACATATATTCATTTTTTTATTTTTAAATTGTCTAGCACATTAATTCCATATTTCCAATCAACTCTTCCTACATTTCTTTTCCTTCAAGTTTTATTTTTCTAATTGTTTGCAATATCCATTGTCCAAATGATCTTATTGTTCACGCTGTTGGTACTACTTGAATTTTCGCTCTAAACCATGTGGGTCTTGTCCATGGACATAGAAAGATAGCATGCTCTAAAGTTTTTTCTTTTTCTCTGTAAATCCTACATATAGGATTATTAGTAACTTTAAATAGGTTAGTGCCCACTGTAATATATTATGTACAATTTCTCATAGAAAAATTTTATTTTGTTTGGGATTTGTATTCTCCATATCTCATTCCTATACCTCCTTATTATTCTCACTCAAAGATTTTTGTTTCTTTTCCCTCGTATCTTTTTCCTCTCTCGCAATATAATATCTTGATTTTACTGAATATTTTTCATCAAAGTTATATGGCCAGATAAAACAATCTTCTTTATTTACTATATTCACATGTGTGTGTGTGTAGGACTGCTTCTTTTAGCTCTAAGAAAAAAATGTATTGAATAATTCTCTCATTTCATCCTTTCCCTTCTACCAACAAATTCTTTATCTTTGTTGCTCTATTATTTTGAAATCCTGATATGTGAATCTTTTCCACAATTCAATTATCTTTTCACACATCAATTTTGCTATCATCTCTTATATTACATCTTCTATTTCTCTTAATGAAGTCATTTCCTTTCACTAAATTTTTTCACACCCACAAATCTTCTCTTAAGTTTTAGCCTCCCAAGCTCTTTCATCTGAGAAGTATAATTCTTTTAGGATACTTAGCTATATTGAGTCCTGATTTTCGACTAATATTCATACTTGCTTTGCTAAGTAAGCAATGTTTTGACTCTCTAAATCCTTGAATCCCAATCCTCTCTTTCTTGTTTGTGGTTATATTTTTCCAATCTTTTTTTTTTAATTTTCTCTTTCTTTTTTGGTACTAGCCCACCAAAATCTAGCTATTTTATTTTCCAATTTCTTACAAAAAATTTTTAGAAACTTCACCACATTCATAGCATATGTAGGTATTGCTTGAATCATTGTCTTAATAAGGACTTCTTTCCCAACTTAGTTAAGTAATTTTTCCTTCCACCATTTAATCTTTTTTAATACCTTTTCTTCAATCCACTATTGGGCTTTGGATTTTGATCGTTTCCATTTTGCTGGTAACTCTAAGTATTTTCCTGGATTATCCCAAGAGGTAATTTCTAAAATCTCCTCAATGTTTATTCTGGTTTAAATTGATACTTAGTCTAAAGAAAAAATTAGATTTTTCTAGATTTACTCTTTGGTCATATGCTTCTATGTAGGCATTCAAATTTGTATTAATAGATATATTACTTTTCTTTTTGCTTTGAAAAAAATAATGCAATCATCTGCAAATAATAGATGGGTTATGTTAAGGGCATTAGGAGTTAACTTTATTCTTGTAATATTTTTTCCCTTTTTAGCTTTGTCCATTAAAATTGTGAAAACTTCTACTGCTATAATAAACAAATAAGATGATAATAGGTCTCCTTGCATTAATCCTCTTTGCGGCTTGATTTTTGTTGTGAGTTTTCAATTAATATTAAATCTGTAGGATGCTCCTTACAGCTCATAAATAACCTAACCCATTTTTTACAAAAATCAAAAGCCTTTAACACTATTTTCAAACAATCTCATTCTAATCAATTATATGATTTATTTATATTTAGCTTAATTGTCAGACATTTTATCCCCTCTTTTTCTTTTTTAGTAATTCTAAAAAAACTTCGTAAACAATAATAATATTATCTTGTTTCAGCCTTCCTCCTACAAAGTCACTTTGAATTGGAGATACAATCATATCCAAAATCTTCTTTAGCCTTATCACTAAAATTCTTGATATTATCTTATCTATAACAATATATAATGGCAAAATATAGGTTTTAGTGTCCAATTTTATTTTTTAATATTGTCCTTAATAAACAGAAGTTATTATTTCATTTTTAAACCACTTGTCATCTTTTCTTTCCATGTATGATCTATAATTATTTCAAATAAAAAAGACTTTCACTATTTTACTTTGCAATCAATCTGTCATAACAACAACTCATTTTCTTCTATTTTATTTTTATCTATACATTCCTTATTTCAAACTAAAAAAGTTTTCACCAATTTTCTTTTTTTTTCTAAATACATAATATGGAAACCTCAGTTCAAAGTACTTAATATGGCCAGTGATTCTTATTCTGTATAACTTACTCCCATGGATTTGCATGAAACAAACCAACTTTATTCTCTCTATGATTATTTCCAGTCCTAAAATGCCTCGCAATGACATAGATGTCTACCTACAGCCTCTGATCGATGAGTTGAAGCAGTTGTGGGCCGGGGTTGATACATTTTACTTTGTGAACTAGCTTATTTACCCTCGTCCGTTCACGAAAACGCGGGAACCCTTGCTCATTTAACACTACATCCGAGCACCGATGCAGCGGCTCTTGCTCATTTGACACCGTACTCGAGCCATACAGCGCGTTGCTTCCGGGCAACAACCTAACTTTAGCGCAATAATGTCTTTGATTCATGTCATGGAGGTTCGACTAGGTTTTTATTTTGGTTGTCGAAGACCTAACACAACCCTCCTCCTTTATCCGGGTTTGGGACCGGCTATGTACCGCAAGTGTAACATAGGCAGAGTTTATATTGAATATGCCAATGATTTTTTTTATTTTCATAGAGGCCTCGCTTTCTACTTCTTAGACGAGTTAGTCACACTCTTGCACCACCAGACGTCATTCTCCCATACACGAGGGAGGTTGGTTTTGGTGACATAGTGCATCTCATAGACTTTATGTTTCATAACACCCTAATGTCTACATTCTTTGAGCGTTGGCGTCCGGTGGCCCACACTTTTCACCAGCCATAAGGTAAATGTACCATCACCCTGCAGAATGTGGTATACCACCTAAGATTACACACTGATGGAAACTTAGTGAACAGTTGCTTGAGGGACTTTCAAACATGGTATCAGCACCCAACTTGGGATTATGTAGAAGAGCTTCTTGGTGTTAGGCTCCTCAGCAGTCGGAGAAGAGAAAAGAGTTGTTTTCTATCATGGTCATGTCGCTTAGGGACAGAGTGCGGCATATTCTAGTTAAGCCAAATCCCGACACTCTCTGCCAATACATGAGTTGTTACATCATGCTATTAATTAGGGGTTATCCAATGATAGATAAGACAAACAATCTTGTTCATATAAGTGGCTCCCCTTGTTGGTCGACTTTGATCAATGTCGCAGTCTGTGTTGGAGATCTGTGGTGCTTATATTTACTTATCACTTGTTGTGCTTTGCAGCACATTGCACTACAGCAGACATCACGGGATGCATGCCACTGTTAATGTCGTGGATATACCATCAATTTCCTATATGGTGCCCATTTGATAGGCAAGCGTCGACCTTTTTCCGTTGGCTGTGATGTATATATATTTATTAGCTTTTCATTTAGTCTTTTTTTATTAATTAATATTATTTTTGCATATGATCACATTTTTTTTTCTTGTTGCATGTGGTGGTAAGTTAATAGGTATGGTTCATGTCCATCAATATTAGGCTCTTTAACGCAAACAAATAATGCAAACAATGAGTTGCAAAAGAATCAGACTCTCACACTCAAATACAATTCCTTTTTCATTATTTCTTATGTGACAATTAGGATATACACTCACAAAAACATACTCCTACTGGACATTATTAATCAACTTACTGAAAAAGTTCAGAAGTACGAGTGTAATTTTTGTGAAGAATGCTATTACTTGCATCTCCTTATATAGCTAAAAAATTTGCCGTTTTATATCTGGTTTACACAAAACGAGATGATATTTTCCGTATCTCATTTATATTAAACTCGAGATCACTTTTTTTATATCTCGTTTGCTTAACTGTACACCCTAATTTTATTTTGTTTGCACTCGAATCACCTTTAATTAAATTTATATCTTATTTCGTTTATAGTATAAAAGAAATATGCCTATAATTAACTCATTTTTATTGTAAATGAAATAAATAATAAAACACAAATCAATAAAGTATCTCCAAATTATCTATATATGTAAATAAAACATTTAAATTATTTATTTACAAAACAAACTAGTTCAAGCATATCTTTCATATCAATTATGAAACGGGATTCTCAAAATTCAAAGGGATAAGTACTTTTTTCATCCCCAAGGTCTGGGGTCGAAATAAAATTAACCCCGACCTTTTTTTTATTAAAATCATCCTCAACGTTCAAAAACGCTTTAAAATCATCCTTTCCCGAATTTTTGGACCAAAATACCCTCATCATCATCATTCTCCTCTTCACCTTCCTCACCACACCACTTCCACTGCCACCAACATTACCACCACCACCACCACCACCAAGACCACCAAACAGCAACAACACCATACCACCACAACCACCATCAACAGCAAAAATACTATACCACCACAACCACCATCAACACCAACACCACCACTAGCATCAAGCCCCTCACCGTAACTCCCCACCCCCTCACCCCACTCCCTCACTGTAACCCCACCCCCTTCCTCATGCCCCTCTCTTCATGGTCATCATCATCATCATCATCATCATCATCAACAGATTTCATCAACAACAAATTTCATCAAAAATTCAGAAATTCAAATTTCAGCAACAACAAATTTCATCAACAACAACAAATTTCATCAAAAATCCAGTTCACAGAAGAAGAAGAAGAAGAAGAAGAAGCGGTGGTGCGGTGCGGTGGTGCGGCGGTATGGAGAAGAAGAAGAAGAAGAAGAAAAAGAAGATAGTCGTGCGGTGGTGCGGTGTGGTGCAGCAGGACGACAAAACAGCAGGGCAGGGCGGCGGTTTCCCTTCTCTCCCCCTCCCCCCTTTTTTAGCGGCCTCCCCCTCCCTCCATTTTCTTATTTATTTATTTATTTATTTTATATTTATTTTATTTTATAATTTTTTAATAATGAAGGGTAATTTGGTAAAAAAAATAAAATTAAAGTAAAAAAAGAATGATTTTATAACATTTTGTAACGTTGAGGATGATTTTAATAAAAAAAAAGGTCGAGGACGATTTTGATTTCGACCCTAGACCTTGAGACGAAAAAAGTACTTATCCCAAATTTAAATTATGTAGAAATTTCATTTGTATAACCATGGCCGCCAACGCACGAGACCATGCACTAATATTTTTTTAAAAAATAGGTTGTTAATGGGACTAACATACTGTTTGAAGTTTTAAGAGATAATGAACTATTTTATCGATTATTGTTTTACATGGATTTAGGGATGAGCACGGGTCGGTTTGGTTCGGATTTATAGTAAAATTAGAACCAAATCAATTAAAATATAATTGATTCGGTTTAATTTAAATTTGTATTTTTTTGTATATGTACTCGAACCAAACCAAACCGATTAAGAACAGATTAGTTCGATTCGGATAATTGAGTACATAATGACTTTGAAATTCATAAAAAATCAAATTTTTATTTTAAAAATTCAACAAGTACAACAAACATGTAACATCAATAGAAATAATCCAAACATGTTAAATACCAAATAAATTAAAAACTAAACTCATTAAAATCCAAACATATTAATAGTGAATAATCTGTCTAATGAAAAAGTCATATATATTTTTTATTTTTTATTTAATTAATATATGATCGAGTTCGCGGGTTGGTTCGAGTTCCGCATCTCCAGAGCCGATACCCGAACCAATCACTAACAAAGACCATCAGTTTAGTTCGGGTTGAATCCATTACCCATTGGTTCCAGAACCAATTTAATTGGTTCGCTTCGAATTTGAACAAGTAATCGGATACTCGCTATCCCTACTCACCCCTACATGGATTAACTTCAATCTCTTTATCTAGCACTAATTTCTGCAATATAAAAGTTATGTGAATTTATAAATTTACTCTGAAGTAGGAACAAGAAAGTACAACGTTGTGATTTACAAATTAATGCTCCAATTTACAATTTAAAGTAGGAAAAAAAAATTCAGAATAAGCTAGAATATGTGGATAAGTTCTCTTCAAGGGGAAAAAAAAGTCTAGGTAGATCGGTTTATTATTTTTATCAAAATTCTTTATTTTCAATAATATATTATTTATTTATGAATTCAATTAAAAATTAACATCTTTTCAATTAATATCAAATAATTTTTTTAAAATTACGTTATCATTTAAAATTTTAAATTATAAACTATAAATCCTCTAAAAAACTAAGAACTAAAAAATTATTAAAAAAAATTACTATACCTATTTTTTATATTTTACCTCCAATGAGTATTCGAATGTGGCAGGACTAATATATCCAATACATTTTTTTTATAAGTCAATAAATCTAGTATGAAATTTATTAAAGATGAGTTTTTGGTGAATTTGATTTTATATATTTCTTTTAACTTTCAGATGTTTTTATTTTTAAAAATTTTGATATGTTCTTTTCCTTATGGTTCCAAGACTTTCTCATATCTAATCCAAAAGAGAGAATATCCATAAAAAGGCGATCAAGACCACATAGAGTGAACAAAACACCGCCATCTAATTATAAGCTTACAGGGTCCCGTTATGAAATTGAATGCTTTGTGAAGAAAGCCCCCTCATTGCTAATCTTGCGAAGTTGGTTTAAAATCTCATCAAAGTCTGCAGGTGGTTCGCACGAAAAGTGCACCTCTTGCCCCGTATGGGGATGCTTAAACCTGCAAAACAACAGGAAAAACCAGCGGCTTTATCAAGTTTCATAAATCACAGTCATGAATGACATGAACCTCTTGCTAAAGACTTTTTAGCGAGGAAACTAAAAGAGGCCGTTATCCTCTCACCCGAGAGTCAAAGCATGAAGACATGGTCTATCTATTCTGGAAACCATTTGTACAATTTTGCTATGTAAACCGGAGGGTGTCCTGGGACGAAGCAGTGAAAGGACCATGCTCCTCGTTGCTCCATAAACCTCGTCACCCAGAAGAGGAACTCCCAAGTACTTGGCATGAGCACGGATCTGCAAAAAGAGAAATAATCAAAGCCTGAAGCGATAAGAAACTGAGTCAGTAAAATATTTTCACATGCTTCGATCCAAAATCACACTTCACAAGGGCAAAGGGGGCATAATCTTTGTGCAATGTAACATTTTTGTAGAAGTACCTGATGAGTGCGTCCAGTTTCCAACTTCCACTCGACCAACGCACAACCACCCCTGGCAAGTATCTCAATTACCTTGTACCTGACGGATATGTTTAAACATTTAGATGACAGCATTTCATTTGTTATGAAACTTTATCTCAAATAAACACTTGAGTACTAAAGAAAGCAAACCAAAAACAATGACTGATGACATAAATACATCACAAAAGCTGAAATATTTCAACTGTTCTCTTTAGTTTTAACCGGTTGATTAGAAGACTATAATTGCTATAATTGCTAGCCAGCTACGTTAACCTACTTCCACTAGAAAATTGTAATACAAATAACAAAGCTAATTAACAAGGACACATGGTTTGAATAAAAGCGAACTCAAATTTAGTATCAATTTTATGCAGCACATGTTTAAGTGTAAAAGTACCATAAATCACCTACTAGCAGCATGCCGGGATTTTCTAGGATTGAGTGGTCCAGCTACAGCAGTCATACGAAGCCGGTTATTAGGATCACGACCAACAGGAACCTCAACACGCCCAGCAACAGGAGTGGGTAGCCCTGCAGTAAGGCTAACATACACCCTCTTGATTGTACGTAGCTTAAATTGTTCCGACAATTTCATATGAGAATGTTCATCCTAATATCAAAGTACATTTAGCTAAATGTTAAATTTTTGAAGTATTAACAAGAATTTGTTACTTTACTAGAGGTGGGCACTAGCCATAAGTTTTGAGGCTGCCAGAATCACCTTTGCAACAACTAGTAACCCACTTGTGCCTTTATCCAATCTGTGTACAATCCCTGGGCGAATGGATGCCACAGCTGGCCTAGAAGATAATCCTTCACAAGAACTTGCATTAGTATAGAAGCTATTAAACTCATCGTCAGAATCTTCAGTATTTGAAAGAGCTTCCTCTTTAGAATATTCAACATTCGGAAGGTTACAATGGTGAAGAATGCCATTGACTAATGTTCCAGATGTATTCCCAGGTGATGGATGCACAACCTATGTTACACATATAACAAAATTTCGATGTCAGTAATATGACTTAGCAGGTATCACTTTGCCCTTTTAACCATTTCTCATGTGCCTTAAACATTGGAGTAATCAAGATAAACATTGGAATTCAAACTTTACAGAAGTCTCGGTGGTTTAAAAATCAGTAGAATCAACTTACAAACAAAAAGCCAAACCTTCACCAAACACAGAACCAACTCAGTAAGTACATGACTAATGATTTATTATTAATTAAAAAAGAAGAAAAACACTTGGGTAGATATAGAGAATTACCATGTGTGCAGGTTTATTTATGACTAACACATGCTCATCTTCATAAACTATATCCAACGGTATATTTTCTGGCACAGCTCGCAAAGTCTGCAACTCAGAAATTGTGCATGATATCTCATCCCCAGCTTTTACATTGAAGGAAACCTGCTCAAGCAAGCATCACCAATTAAAAGTTGGTGTCACAAGTCTATGTAGCTCATATGCAAATTAAACAATTAACAGAGGACACCAGATATCAGGCATCAAGAGACCAAGGATCCAGTTTATTTTTTATCAAAAGATTTGGGATTAAAGCCCAACTACTGCTGTTTGGAACATGTTACGCTGAGTGCATCAAATCAGTTAAACAAGTTTCTTGCTGCAACAAAGAAAGCTAGCATTATGAGGCGTAGCTTATCATTTCCACAGCCAAAGAATTCAGATTTATGAGCGTCATCTAACAAATATCTTAAGAGTGTAGTTAATCATTTCCACATCTCATGTTCATCAATAAACCATAAATCATACATTATTAACAGGGATAAACCAGAACCATGACCACTCCAGATATATAGAATATCCATAATAAGTCTAATGAACAAACATAATTATGCCACCAGCAGTCCAGAACTAAGATTCAATTATCCTAGTTCAATTTTTGTGTTGCCGTTGAAACATGAAAATTGAAACAAACTACTATACACAGAATAAGCTACACGCATAGCTGTCGTTCCAAAATAGTAAGCGAGATGAAAACAAAAATCAGCATCAGAATCAAAATCAGTTTACTAGTCAGTAGTCACTACCGATAAGTTTAATCATATTGACACGAAGTTCTTTACAGCTGAAACACACTTTCACAGACAAAAATAATCGCACATACGCGGCCATTGACTTGAGAAATTACCTTATCAACGACGCGGCCATTGACTTGAACTAGTCCAGCTCTGATGCTCGATTGAACGCGAGCTCTACTGATTCCGCTGATGCGAGAAGAGATCCAACTATCGAGTCTCAGTTTTCCAGATCTGATTCCGTTATCCACCGTCTCCTCCAGCCGAACACCGGCATAGTTCGTCCTTGTATCGGCGATGGTTTCCTGCCTCAAATCAGAGCCTGAGTCTCCGGCGAAGCCAGAACTAGCGGCGACTCTTCGCGCAGTGCCAACACGAGATTTATAGTTCGGAGTAGAGAAGAAGAGCGAAGGTGTGGTTTGAAATTGGATTGCTCTTGCAGCGAAAACACGGCAACATCCACAAGAGTGAACTGAGAGCATTTCTATATTTTCTTATCATTATTTTTTCAAATTTTCTGTTTCTTGGTCCCTCTTTTATAGCTCGGCGTTGGGTATACGAGAAGGATATGAAATGACGATCCTAAAGTTGAAACTTGAAACGAGAACCTTGTTTCGGGCTTGGGCCTAGGCGAAACATGGACCAAATTCCTAGATAATAAATGACAAAACAAAAATATGTCTTAAAATATTTTTCTAATTCTAAAATACTTACCATTTATCAATTTATTAGAAAAATAATTTTTAACAAACTCTAGGCATAAAGTTTACAATAATATCGACGGCCAAGTAAATTATTTAACTGCCTATGAATAATAACTCAAATGGTATAATTTTTCTATATTCATTTAAAAAATTGTGGACTTAAATTTTCTATCTTTGATAAAAAAAAAATAAATTACTTAACTAAGTTGATATAATTATTTTTTACATATTATTTATTTTATCTTTTTTGAATATATATTTTTTTACTTACTTACACATTCTTATTATTACTGCTTTTTTTCATTTTTTCATTTTTCTCTTTCGTTATTGTCGCCTCCTCCTCCTCCTCTTATTTAACTTCTTTTCTTTTTTTTCTTTCTCCACCTTCTTAGTCATCATCCTCCTCCCCTCATTTGATTTTTTCTTTTCATTTTTCTTTCTCCACCTTCTCTATCACCGTCATTATCATTATCATCATCGTTATCGTTATCATTATCGTCGTTTTCTTCTTCTACGTAAATAAATTTGTTCATTCTCTTTCAAATTTTTGCGCTTATTCTACTTAATTTTGCAGTGTTATCTACTAATTTTTTTATTTATTCTCTTTTCTATTAAAATTTGTGAATTTGCAACTCAAATTTTCTTAAAATAAGTTCTTAGTTCTATCACTTCATTTAGTTAAAAATTTTGATATTAGAATAATGATATTTCAATGTCATTTTTAAAATTTTTACTAGTGCATGACCTGTGCTAAACACGAAAAATACTAAACTAAACCACTGCTTTAATTTACTATAGTATATAATAAATTTTAATCACAAAAACACATACGATTCTGCTGAATTTCTCTTTAACACATGTTATATATAATTGCACACTTAACACATAGACAACAAATTAAATAAATTATGATCTTCACTTGAAAATGGCAATAAATATTAAGTTAACTCTAACAAAAATTACTAAAAAAATAACATAATGCTAAAAAAGAGTGAACACTCAAAAATAAAGATCTATGTATTTACTGACTATAAAAAAAATTCCTACAACCTAAAAAAGAAAGAAAAGTCGCAAAAAAATGCAACAACATCCTAATTGTACAAAGCATAAAAACTTTAAAGCACATCATTAGAGATTCTGAAAAACTTTCCTATATACAACATTTATGGTAGAATCATCACTTAGTGATCCATTATTCTTTATCAAAACTCTCAAACCCTCTCTAGACTTTACCCTAGACAACGCAACGTATAATTGTCCGTGTGTAAAAACAGGTCTAGGTAAGTATAAACCAAATGTGCTCAAAGTTTGACCTTGAGATTTATTTATGGTCATTGCAAAAGAGACCACCAAAGGAAATTGTCTATGTTGAAACCTGAAAGGTAGAGTTTCATTATTCGAAGTCATATTCATGCGTGGAATGAGAACTACTTCACCACACTTGTCTCACTTGTCTCCTGTTAAGATGTTGCATTCAATTACATGATTTCCAAGTCTACAAACCTGTAATCGAGTACCATTGCAAAGTCCATTACTTTGGTCTATATTCCTTAGAAGCATCAAAGGTACACTAATTTTGAGTCTCAACTGATGGTTGGACAAGTCTGAGCAATTTATCGAATTTAGAACATCAGTTGTAATAGCATCCAACTCGTATTCCATGTTGCCCTCTTCAGCACATAATGAGTCTAAACTAAGATAAACTTTTTCATCACTACTAATATATTCCATAATTGTGTTATTGACCTCATGGACAACTTTGAGAATGGGCGCCAGAATCGTGCGCTCTTTGAAATAATTAATGTTATCCAAGTTCATCAATAATCCTGTGTAGACAAATGTAACCAAATTCTGAAATCCATCATCAGTATCATCAATAAGTATGTCTTTAGGGATGACTACTTCCGACTCGCCATCTGTTGAATCACCTGCCAATCCATTCCCAATTTGAATTAACTAATCTGCAAAAGCTTTGATATCATCATCAACTTCAACCATACCACCAGCAGTAAGCCTCATATTTTTTGAAAGCTTTAAGACTGCGCAAAAATCCCATAAATAAGATGAACTAATGCATGCTTGCACAATATCTTACCGTGAACCCATAGGTATTACTGGATGAATTTGCCTGAAGTCTCCGCCACGTACAACAACTTTGCCATCAAATGGAAGGTTTGGATTAAACGATGGCTGAAAGCGAAGAATATCTTATAAAGACTTGTCAAGAGTTTTGTAACAATACTTGCTTAACATTGGAGCCTCATCCCATATAATAAGCTTTGCTTTACAACTACGTTTACAAATAGGTGTTCCCAGTTTTATGTTGCATATAGAGTCCTCATTGATGCTTAATGGTATTTTGAATCTTGAGTGAGCAGTACAACCATTAGGAAGTAGTAAAGAAGCAATGCCACTTGAAGCAACATTAAGAACAATGTTCCCACCACATCTGAGATAAGCAGAACGAGTATTCTAGATGAACGTCTTGCCTGTTCCACCATAACCATATAGGAAAAAAAATCCGCCGCGATCATTGTTTATGGAATCAACAATGATGTCAAATATCGTTGTTCATCTGTCATGGTCTTTAGAGATTGCATATACTGCTGCTTAAGTAAAGAATGATCAAAATTAACCTCGTCCAACAATAAGCGATCTTCTAAACCATGAGATCTAATGATGGGTAGAGCATTGCTGGAAACTCTTTAAGAGACCTTCCATTAACTTGCATCTTGTGTTCAATTTTTACAAGGGTCAAGTTCATGATATGCTCGTCAGACAAATGAAGATCTATACAAAATATAATTTTTATATTAATACATGTATCAATTTTATGTTAATAACATATCCATAAATAAATTAAAATCATAAATTGTACAATTTTTAACTAAATACCTTGAACATGATAAATTCTTCTTTGCTCAAATAAAATATCCTCAGATAATTCTTTATAGCATCTTTCCAAAACAAAATCAGGACATGCTACATTATTTGAGATCAGAAGCATGACCGAAAAAGTCACAAACATAGTTGGCTATAGCCCAAGTACTTGCTTCAAGAATAGCATCAATAAATTCTTTGTCGTCTTGCAAGAGACCTAGTGCATAGCATGCTTCTTTGAAAATGTTGTGTGTATGACAATGACCAAAAGCATAGGTTTGAATTTTCACACTTAAAATAGGTTTGACGTTGCAAGTATAGTCCAAACCCAACTATTGATCATTAATCAAATTATAATTCAAGGGATTGTCACAAATCAAAGAAAATAATAACCGAGAGTATTTCGACTCCCAGGTTGTTCTCCCTAGGAACTAATGCCAACAAGTGCACAATTTTGGTTGCAAAAAAGTAAGGGAATTTTTAATGATCGAAAGCAAACAAAATAAAGGAGTTAAACTGGAGCTTGGTAAAATCTAGCTGGTTTGTCCGGTTCAACGGTTAACCACTGGTTTAGCCAATTTTTTTCTAATTTTTTACAGGACGATTTTGTAGGTGGATCGGACCGGCCAGATGACCGGTTTCTGGTTAACCCTATTGAACTGGTCAGTCTGGTTCAGTTTTCAGAACCTTGCTTTCAGCCAACCACGATGATCAGGACGATATCTCTCCAAAAGTTGTTTATATCCTCAAACGATCATGGTAGTACGATTGCCCTTTTGAATAGTTTTGTCTATACCATCACCATTAGCATTAATAAAAATCAAAGAGTTGGAGATAACATCTTGGAAGCTCCTACAAAAAAGTGCAGGAATTTCTCCAATTTTCTGAATGTACACGATAAAAGTTATGTATATAACTTCAAATGATGATAGAAATATTTTTAAAAAAAGAGTTGAACACTATTCAATAGTAAAAAATAATTGATAAATTTGTAGATTTAAACATATGGACTAAGGAATGGTATATTACCATATCAGGATTGATCTCAAGAAAAAAAAAAGAGCCTCAAAATAATTTCCATACATCATAAGAAAGACAGAGAGAGTGAATGAACTTTTGGATAAAGAGAAAGACTTATAAAATGTAATACTCTTCTGGTAGATAGTGGGTATTTTAAAGGATGAAACCATGATAACAACAACTTGTTGTATTAATGACTTCTGATTGCATTTATAAAAAAGTGTAATAGTGGCCTTTGTATGAGATAATGGCCAATACTTGAAAAATGATATCGCACAGGAGATAAAAGAATTGATATAATCAAAGAGGAGAAAGGTGTACAGTATGAATACATGCAGAATGGATATAAAGTATAAAGGGGATATTAATTGATATCAAACATGTTGCAGAGTACATGATTGGTTTGGAATGAAAAAAGTAAGTTGCAAGTACAAAAGCTGGTATAGTATGTAGGCAATGATTATGTAATGCTTATTAACAGAGGCTGGTAAAATATGTACGCAATGATTATGAAGTGCATTATAACTGATAGGTAACATGCGTAAATGCAACTTGGAAAAGTTAGATTTCTTTTTGCTGTGAAGATATAAATAAAAATAAAGCAATGAAGGATAGAAAATGGAATGAAACATGAAATAAGTTATTGAAAAAATTATTGCTCTAATAATAAAACAAATTAATTATCTACCATAAAAAATTATTGTTTCGATAAAATATTGATAACATGCAGTATTAAACACATAATGCGTAATGATTTATAAAATTAATTATCTTTATAACAGTTAAAAGAATCAAATGTTAAACATGTATTACTTTTTTAAATACTAAAAAGATAAAATACACAAAATATAGAAAATCATATTGTGTTTCTATTAAAGTTGTAGACAATTTGTTAAAGATTGCAACCACAATTATTAGAGTACTAAAATATGTATTCAATTTATTTGATTTAATTCAATCTGGTAAGAAAAAACTGCAATATTGTTGCAATGTGGGAAGAATTAAACATGAGATTGAATTATTAGAAAATATTTAAAAAATTACTGAAAAATGAAAAAAATTATTAGGAGGATGAATTAAATCTATTAGTTTTTTTAAAATAAATTAAAATTTTTAAATATTCAATGTTATCGATAAAAAAGAAAGTTAAATAATAAAAAAAACTAAAGCACTTGGCAATTAGATTGAAAGTAAATATAATTTTCTGAATACAATTATCTATAAGACATAAGCCTTATTAGTTAGTGCACACACGCAAAAGACAAAGTAGTATAATTTATTGGATAGCTATGTAGTACATAAAGTAATTTGTTTGTTTTAAAAAATAATGATTAGAGCTTTTATAGACCATAAGTAGATTTAAATAAAATGAAACTTGATCAAAATGACACTGACCATATTAAAAGTAAACACAAAAGCATGGTATTCCATTTTATTAATAAGTAGATTCAAACTAAACCATCAACATACGTGTCAATAATTACTTAATATAACAACAATGTACTTATATATTCTATAAACTTTAGAAATAACATTGGTCTCTCATTACATTTAAAATGAAAATGAATGATACAACAAATTTAATCTATATATAAAGACAACTTTCTAATGTATTGAAATTGAGAAGCCTCTCAAAGTACTCTTCTGGAGTTCCATTTGTATCACTTGTATAGCAAATCATTCAAAAGGATTGAAGATTACAACTTCTCTACATCCAAATCTAAAAAGGCAAGTGTTACCAAACCAAACCTGCAAAAAAAAAAGAATAAACTTGCTACCAAACCAAACCTATAATCCAAATAAACAGATAGTGTACAAATTTGATTTCTATAGATTGTTATACCCAAAATGTCTCTTGGCAAAATGTAACATGACATGTATAGTTCAGCTAAACTACCCAAAAAAAATATTTATTTAAATAGTAAACACACCAAGAATAGCATGAAGAGAAATTATAAATTCCAAAGCAAACATAAAATCCAAGAGAGGTATGGAAAAAGGTGGAACTAAGATGATAAACAACATGGATTAAGGTGCTAAAGATACATGTGCTAAATTCATTTTCAGTTTAGCAAATCAAAAAACAAAATATATGCATTCCAACCCCAAAAATTAAGTTTTTTAGCAACTGCAAGTATAGTATACACAATAATAACACAAATATACATTCATCATATCACATAATTATATTGAAATTGATAACCTATAAAGCAGCCGTTCCAAGTATAGAAGGTTTAAGCGCACTATAGAGACCACCCCAGTCCTCATTTCTAATTACTAACAAAAAGAATACAAATTTTATAATCAAATTAAAACATCATTCGAATCTCAGGATAAAATAAATGACAACAAAATAAAAATAGACAAATAAAATTAGAACTCTAAAAATCTGAAAAAGAGTGCCAAGGGCATAAGTAATGGCTTTATTGGAGGACCTAAGAAGCAAACCCTGCTTATTCCTCTTTACAATAAAGGATAACCATTTGCAACTTCCATTTTAATTTAAGGAGTGTCGATTACAAAGTTTGCTGCATGTTTTATATTTCCATGTCAATTAGCATGATTATGAGAAAAGAGTGCATAGATCCATCATAAGTAGTGAGAAATTAAAAATTATAATTTAAACCATAAAATAAATTAATAAGTGAGAAAGTAAAAAAAAAAAGATATAGGAGAGATAGTTTATGCATTTTTTTAATCCATAATCATGAAAAATTATGGTGTAAATGTTTCTGTAATAAGCATTGAAATCAATTAAATAATATATAATCCAAAAGCTTTAAATCCAAAATTATATCCCTCAAATGAAAAAAAAAATCAAAACACAATGTATAGTTAAATCAAAATCTAACACACAACTTTTTCAAAAAAACATATAAAAAAGAAAAGGCAGATATATAGAATCTTCTTATCCATTTAATTACTCAAGGACTCTATCATATCAGATTTATCAATCACATGAGCATGTCTTTCAAGAACTTCTTAATCCTACTTCATTTTAGAAACATAAATGGTTATTTGTCTAGAAAGCTAGATACACAATGTACAAAACTGAATAAAGAGGACGAAATCATTAAGAGATGGTAGCCTAAGTTCTTTATCTAAGATCAGTATAACATATAAAATACAGAAAAATAAGAGTTATATCAGTAGCTGAAAGACAATAATAAGCAGACAGCGATAAAAATATAGAATTCAAAGAAAAAAGTTCGATGAATTAAGCTAAGTAGGTAGCAGAAAATAGAAAATTGTGCAGGCTAAACCGCTAAAGCAAAGATCTGCAGAGAAATGATGATCACAGCAAAAAAGGAATAGTAGAATAATCTTGAAATAGATAAAAATTAAAAGTTAGCAAGAAAATGAATGAATTTTGTTAAACCATTAAGAATTAAGATAAACAACAAAATATCTCAACCACAATTCTATAAATCTATAAAAAAGGAAAAAAAAAACAAAAATATTGAATCAATAAGTCACCCAAATTGCAAAACAAAAAGATTTTAAACAACTAATATTCAAATCCCAAATCCAACAAAATGAATTGTGCATCCGTCAACAGTAATACTTATCTCACAACACTTGTTAGTCAGTCGGTTAAAAAATGCCCAGAAATCCCCATAGTTCTAGCATGCACGACCAATATCGCATCCAATCAACTTTGTTCATCACGTACATGTCGACCATAACCACCGCTCACTAGGACCACCGCTGCCTTCGACTCCTTCAGCACCATAGCTGCTGCCGTTGCCACCTTATCCACCACCCCTGTTGTCCCTTCCACCACAATGACTTCTTCGATGGTTAGAGCCATCAGGTAGTGACATCAACCATTTTGATGCGAAAAAAAATACCCTACAATCTCCACATTCAAGTCAAAAAATAAGGGTTCAAAAATTAGGAAAAATAGAATCAGAAAATTGAGAGAGCAATTAAAGAAAATGAGAAAAATATACCTTTTTGCTGTGATTCAAATTTAAGATTTTAAATTTTACCTTTTCAATACTTGTTAGTTGAAAAAAATAAATGTTGAAGTAAAGACTGAAATAAAAGTAAATGAGAGACTGCGGAAAACAGGTACAGAAGAAGAAAATTAATTGAGAGAATGAGAGAGGGTAAAACTTGAATAACTCAGAGAATGAAAAAACAGTGATGCAGAATAAATAAGAGAATGATATAGTACAGATGAACCTTTGCAGAGAGAACACTATGATTAATCCAACTCTAAAGCTCTCTCTTTTAAGATATATTAGATTTCTACTACCTAACAACTCTCTATTAATGGTTTAGTATTAGATGTGTTTTTATATAAGAGAAAACATTCAATTCATTGAATGTGTAAAATTTTTTAAAAATATTTAATATTTCTACGTCACTGTTAAACATTTTCGATGTCAAAATAAAAAATTTTTTGTGTCACGTTTAAAAAATTGCAATGCTATTTTTCTGATAAATTCTGCACAATTCAAAACAACAACTCCTTCTCCTCCTCTTCTCTCTATCATCATCGTCGTTATCATCTTCTTTTTTTACATTCTCATAATTTTTGTTTCACCTTCTTAATAAAAACCTGCATTATAGTTACGAAATTTTAGTGTTAAAAATAAAAAACTTCTTGTGTCACAATTAAAAAGTTTTGGTATTTTTTTTATAAATTTTACATAACTTAAAATTGTATTCCTCCTCTTCTTCTTTTTCAGTTTAATACCACACAATTAATTCAGTGATAACAAAACATACACTATTTAGCTACACAAAATTTTTGGTAAATGACATAAAAAAATTTTAAAGAATAAAAAATATAAAATCTTAACTATTCAACCAACAAAATACATTCAAATATGTTTTGAAACTAAAAAATATATTAATTTATTGTAAATAACATAAAAGAGTGATGCTAGATAGCCAAAGAATAATTACAATATAGAAATATCATGTAAAAATTTTCATTCTCTTGATAAGCAAGTGACATACACCTTCTTATCACTTATTCTCCTTATCACCTATCATTTTGCTGCATGTTTGGAGTTATTGATGTTCTTTTCAAAATCAATTTCAATTTCTCTCAAATTAAATCCCTAATATCTCTCAATCATATTATTATCCATTAAATGCAATAATTCTCTGCAGAAATTATAGAAGTTAAATTTAAAATTTTCAACAACTTTTACTATACAACTTATATTTTACATATAGACTATTAAAAAATAAAAATTAAAATATAAAATATAAACAAAAATTTAAAAATAATTATTAACTCGTCATATTAAAATCAATAAATAAGTATACATATGAATATTAAATAAAAATGTTAAAATAATTAAAATCATGACCTACTAGTGCACACATGAGATAATTTGAAGAATACAATAAAACGTATAGTTTAAAATTTGATAATATTAATTATAAAAATTTATTAATTATATACATCATAGGTATGAAATTATGAATATTATGAATATAAATATGGATGTTATTAATATGAAATTATAGATGTTATGTGTATGAATTTATGGATATTATGAGTAAATTTATCAATTGAATAAATTAATTTAAAAATTTGATATTTTTTAAATTTAATTATGATAAAATTTAAAAATATTTGTGTTAACTTTATAGTTATTTATGCAATAACTAAAAAATGATAAGTGCATGAATGTAATATCTAATAAACATGAATTTAATTTTTAGATGTTAGTTGTATATAATTATGGATGTTATGTATATGAACGTATGAATATTTTGTGTATGAACATAGTAGTACAATATAATTATAAATACACATAAAACACAAAAAAAATCAGTTTATTACATACCTCATCAAAACTAGTGTAATTTTTCGTATTCTCAATAATTGGTTGATTGACAACAACCTCGTTGGGTGAGTCTATCTGTTGTTCATATTCTTCATCAGCACCTTCTACCGTATCAAGGTCAAATTCAATTACCATACTATTTGCAATGATAAAGATGACTTCTTATAAAATTCCTTGGTCTATTCTAAATTTCTAATTATTCTTGTAATGGTTTTAGAGTTGTGAATTTTGAATGAAAATAATTGGATTAACGGAAACAAAATCATATTAGGGTAGCTTTCAGGTTTTGTATCTCCATTGAATGATTATAAATGATTTAACAAAAATAAAAAATTAATTACAATTAACTCATTTAATACAAATTATCATTACCGTTCTTTATAAATATTATTAGTCTTTATTGTATTCTTAAATATAAAAATTAAATTATAAAAGGAAATATTAAGTATTGATTACAAGAATGTCTAATGGTAAGGAATATGATATTATAATTAATGTTATTAATAAATGGGACTGATAAGAATATGATAAGTGAATTGATAGGAGAGTAAGATAAAAAAAATAAAACTGTTGTTAAGTTATATAAATAAAGTAAATTATAGAAAGTTTTGGCTAATTATGGTTGGAAATTTTTTGTTGGCAAATTTTTTCCAGCATAAAAATGGCCAAACCTCTTGTATATGAAATTAATACCATCCAACTATTTTAATGATAAGAAAAGTATCTCATTTAGTTGGAAATGACACCGTTAAAAAATTTCTATGTAATAGTTAAAAGATTTCGGTGTCAAAATAAAATTTTTTTATGTCATAGTTAAAAAAATAAGAAATTTTACGTAATTCAAAACTCTTCTTCCTTCTTATCTTCTTTCTCTTCTTTTTCTTTATCCTCATTATCACTATCATCATCTTTTTCTTATTTCACATTCTCATAATGCTGCAAAATACTATAAAAAGAAGGAGAAAAACTTCTTTTTCTTCTTATTTCACATTTTTTATAATGCTCCATGAAGAGGAATAGAAAAAGAAAAAATGCAAAGAACAACAACATCAATAAAAAAATAACCATGAAAAGAAAACACGCAAAAAAATAAAAGAAGAACGTGAGATACAAACATTTAAATTAGTGAAGAATTGGAATGTGTAGACACACTCTTACTAATAAAATTGATTTTTATTAAATTTAGACTAATTTAATTAAATTTTATTATTAAAAAAATTTGAATATGTAATAAGACAGTAAAATTTATATTTTACTCAAATAGTATATAAAATTTTAATTTTATTAACGTTCATCTTAATCCAGTTTAGAAAAGTATAGGTAACCAACAATTTTTTTTGAACAATGTGAATTAATAGGATTAAAAAAGTGGATTAATTGTCTTCTATTGTTTAATCAACAACATAAAGGCCTCTCTAAGGTCAATTTTCATATCACTTCAATTAAAAATTCGCAACATATTAACCACAATTCTAGTCATTATTCGATGTCACAAGGCACATGTAGTTTCTTAATCTCCTTTCTGTTGTCACTCTCATCATCTCTTTGTCTCCAATTCCTTTGGTAGAAGCAAAGTCACTCTCCTTTTCCATATAATAGCAACAAGAAGAAAAGCCACACATAAAATGTAAATCCTATATAATCAATTCTAAAATAGAATCTCAATCCGTGAAATAGATTAGGACAAATATAACTCAAGGGTTCACTATACCCTCTTTCTTGGCCACTGACACAGGAAATTAAATGTAATCAACCATGATCATCATCATAATCATCACCATCATCATCAGCATTATCATCAGCATGCATAGCACCACTAGGCCTAGCTAGGGGTGTCATCTTCCCACGACGACATTATTGTCATGTTCTGGAGCATTAGTAACGCACCTTGGATGCACTTCATAGCCACATTCGAGACACTGGTAGGCCCAATTAGATCCTTGTTCATCACACACACAGCATATGAATGGCCCACCTCCATTCCCATCAGACACCAAATTCAGCTCATGTCTATGCCCTTCATGGCGCACCAATCTCGGAAGCCCCTTCGCCTCTTCAGTTAGTTGTTTCTCCAGCTGCAGCACTTTCTCACCGGTGAAAGGGTATGCATTTTCTTGGTACAAGTTTATTAAGTTCCTCCCGTGCCCCGTAATGGTTTTACCAGTGGGGCCTATGATTACCAAGCAAGGAATCCCTTGCACATCGAAGTGCCTAGCGAGGTTCTTGATCTCTGGGTCCCCAAAAGGCAAAGCTAGCCATGGCATGGTACCGTAGTAAGAGTCAAATGATGCTTTGTCACGGTCGTGGGAAACCAGCACTATTTCAAAGTCTTCCTCTGAACCCTTTTCACTTAGCTCCTGCTTGATCTTGTGGTAAATGGAAATTAGTTTCGGAGTGAACTTCGCGCATGGCACGCACCATTCCGCTGAAAAGTAGAGTCCAACAGTTTTACCCACTAAAGATGCAATAGGTACCTGTTTTTTGATTAACAACCCTTCTGTTAAACAAACAAATGATAGAATCCAAACTACCAAGAGTTTATTTATTTCCAGGTTAACCTACGCATAAATGGGTTCTATAAGCTAGGTTGGGAATAAATATGGTCAATTCCCCCTTTTTTTTTTGTTCGAAGACCATTAACTTATAATCTAATGAAGCAACTAGCTAGCTAGAGTAAGAATCTCACAATATTATTAATACACTAAAATTAATCACTAAAATTAATTATCAATATATATATTTATGTATATTTTTAATATATATTTATATTTTAACATATAAAATATTTTATACTATTGAGTGACTATATTTTATATACTGTTGAGTGACTGATTTTAGTGAATAAAAATATTCGATAATAAGATCACAAATTGAAAACATATTTTTAATTTCTACCGAATTATATTTTTTTGATATTCCCTACGTCATTAATCTATAAACAAGCTAAGTTGGAACTTGGAACAGTAGCATGCAAGCAACTGAACAAGTGCAAAAGGATATGAAGAAATAATTGGAGCAATTTACCTGAATGAGTCCGGTTTGACCCAAAACATAGTCTCTATGGTGGTTAGCAAGTAAATTAGTGAGAGTCTGGTTCTCACGCTTCTCTCTCTCTTGCTCGTGCAACTGCTCCAACCTCTCCTTACTAAAAGGATAAGCTTGGATTCCATAGCGATATATAAGTTCAACCCCATCGCGAATTGTTGCATCGTCTTTGCTTCCATCGGGTTGCAACATAATCAAGCATGGAATGCCTTCCACGTCATACTTTCTGTTCAAGGCTTTCTTTGTTTCCAAATCTGAGAATGGAATTGCAAGCCACGGCATGGTTCCATAGAAGCCATTAAAGGCGTCCAAATCCTCATCAGAGGACACATACACAATCTCAAATTGTTGAGGGACACTGCTTTTCAGCTCCTCGTAGATTCCAACTAGCATTTGGGTGAATCCACGGCATGGTGGGTACCAGTTGGCACCGAAAAATAGGCCCACTACTTTTCCTTCAAGATCAGAAACTTTCACCTGTACCCACCACATATATATTAGCAATTATTAGCTTTTTACGCTCCAATTCTTACCACAATTGTTAACCGTTATTACTAGTGATTACTTATTGCTTACAATCAATCCTTAAATTTTGTTCAAGTACAACTCAGAATTACATTGCAAAATAAATAATGCTAGATGCTAGCTAGGTGCTAACCAAGAAACTAAATATTGTAGCGGTGCACGTGTAACACGTTAAAAACATTAAATATCCCTAATACGCACACATGCATGAACATATTATGAATGCTTATTCATGATGAGAGGTAGTGGCCTGGTCTCAAATATAATCACAAAATTGCCAAATATAATAATCCTTGCTACTACTTTGAGTTTAGAAGAGTTTGAACTAACGGCCTGAAATATAACGAAAAAATGAGGTAGTACATATCTTGTATATACATTTATCATGATATAAAAGTAGGAGATACCGAGGTACTAAGAAGGGAAGAGAAGAGAAGCGGATAGAATCGAGTCCCTTCCAGATTCACGAAAGGGACATGGCACCGAAATGGCCCACTGTTTGTAGGCAATAATAGGCCACGTGTACAAAGCAAAGAGTAAATGCTAGATGAACGGTTTAGGTGACACTTGTCCTTCGCCTGGGATGCTCGGTCCTCCACGAAAGCAACATCGAAGGAACTCACCATCACATAATGAAAAGAACTATAAAACATTGGCCATGTGTAGCTCGTGAGTGCGTTTGCCTCTTCCTCGCATCTTATTAAGATCTAACAACTAATTAAGAAACTAGTTTAGCTCTACACGAAACAAGTAAACACAACCTTTGTTAAGAAAGTGAATGCAATCTATGGTTTAGTTAATTTTGTTTAGGATGGTTTCCTAAAATAACAAAGAATGAAAAGGAACAAAATGATGGCAATTCACTGTGTGTTTGTCAAGATAAGTAGATAAAGGACAAATGGTCCCTTATGCAGCACAGCAAAAAATGAAACCTGCTTCTCTCAATAGTTTATTTATACCCAAATAGCCAGCTAGCTACCCCGTTTGTTTGGGCGGTGAAAAGGACTAAAACGGGTACGGCTTCTTACTTGGCGGGGTATATATTCAGTACATAAAATATAAAGAAGAATTATTTTTAATCAAAGTATTCTATCTAGGGAAGACTTTTACCTCTGTGCTTCATAATTTATATACAGTAGATACTATAATAATTATTTACGTCTTCAGCTGACCAGGATCATCAAGCAAACCATAACCAGCCACTTTTTGAAATTGAGAACATTTTGTCAAAATACTAATAAATTTTAAAACCCTAATAATCTAGAACTTAATTGGAATATAGATTCATCATATAGAGTCTTCTACAGCTAGCTTCTATCCATCCATTTCATAAATAATTTCAAGAATTATAGTATGTGAATACATAAATCGGGAAGGTTGTACCAAAATCTGCCAGGGAAAAGATGACAGACAAAGTTCCGGCTCTTGGTAATATAATATCTCGATGACCAATATAATTTAATATTGTAAGGATTATTTGAATATGAAGGATAGAAATTTAAATATTTTTCTCTTATTTACTTCACGCGGCGATTCAACATAATAAGGTCACCCACCATCGGCCACCGGGGCAAAGCCTACCAAGCAAACAAATTTTCTCTTTTCTATATTTTTTAAGATGTTATTAAAATAATTATACAAAAAACTACATCAGATAGAAGTCTCAGCAAATTAAGACGAATACAAAAGCAGCTTAGACAAGAATTGCACACAGTGATTTGTAAATAATCATACTATTAATATTTACTATGCATAAATTTCTTGAGTATTATTATCATCCAATTAATTTCTGAGGGAGCTCATGTTAATAATTTCCGGCCAAGTATAAATAAAAGCTAAACGGTCATGGAGAAGCAAATGAGGCCAACGGCGAAGATGTATGAAGGAGCTTCACACAATCATATATATCACAAAAATAGATATATAAATATCAGAAAAAATAAATAAATAAAATAGATGATGAAAAAGAGGGTGGAGGGAACTGACCAGCAGTGACCACCGTCCCAAAATAACACTTGGAACTAAAGAAGAAGAAGAAGTAGTAGTAGTAGCTTAGGAGCATAGTTTGGTTTTCGTTTTCGGCTATTACCCGATGGACGAAACTAGGTAGAGAAAGATGGGGAAAGAAAAAACCTGAGTCCCCGTTGGAGAGAGCAGAAAATCACGATCTTTGGAAGAAAGCAGTTGTGAGAATCTATTATAGCTTGAAACTTCATCTGAGTTACCATTATCCTTCACCACACCTTCATGAGTTCCTTCCTTCATTATCACCGTCCTCATCACTCTTTCTCTCTTTCTCTTTCTCTTTCTCTTTCTCTTTCTTAAACTAGCTTTGATATTATATATATGTTGATATCAGTGTATGGTTGAAATTGAAGGCACTGTAAAAGGAGAGAGGAAGAAGAACTTCCCATACTCTCCTCTTCCGACATTTATATTCCATATAAGTGGAACCGTATTCTTTCCACATCATTGCATCCTATGCACATCCACAAATCACACATCAACACCTTCACACGTAGCA
>NC_029779.3:2835352-2868562 GCF_000817695.3 Arachis duranensis | reverse complement strand
AGCACCACTTGATTGCAGCCATATCATTATATGTGCGCGCTTTGAGCCTTTCGCTTGGTGTGTTTAGGTCAAGCCGTCAAAGGGTGCCAAGCTACACGCCACGTGTAGGGCCCTGCTTCTTCCAATGGAACGTGCTGTCGCACTCTTTAGTGTGCCGTGGCAGCTATGATATTATGAGGTCCGTGCTGCTATAAAAGACTCTTGAACTTTGAGTTAAATTGATGATGCTTGGATACGGCAAATAAACCCATCTTATGACACCTGTCACTCCTTTAATTCCCCTTCTGCACTTCTTTTTATCATCTAGCCTTTTTTTTTCTCATTTTGTTAAATATATGAAAAAGTTGCGTGTGTTTTTGCTAGAAATGGATCAATTTAGTATAATTACAAAGAGGTAGAAGTCGCAAATAGTTATCTAGCATGTAGATGGTGTGTTGAGCTATGTCGGAGACATTTTTCAATATGTAAATTGTGTGTTAGACACGTATTTTATATTAGTTTGATGTTATTTAACATATGATTTATATATTGAATATTTTTTTATTTATCTAAAAATTTTGTTTATAAATAATACAAAATTCGTTATTATTTTATTTCATCGAAAGAAAGGTTATTTTAGTGCAGTTGTAATAAAAAATACTTTAAAAATATTAGTGTATTATAATGACGAAATTATATAAAATATACATAAAAATATAAAATTTGTGTGTGAGAATCTAATTTTATTTGTAATTTTATGCACTATAATATTTATAGAGCTATAATACAGTCTGTAATAAAAAATATAGAATAATAATTATTATCTACTAAAATATATAAATTAACCTCAAATATTATAATTTACACATAAATTATATATGATAACACTAAAAATAATTATAAATGATAACACTACAAATGATATTAATTAAATAAATAGTAACAAACTAATTACAAATAGTAACATTAAAGCTAATATTAATCAAATAATAAACTTTAAATAAATAAAAATAATAAATTTACATAATCAGTATATTTTAAATAATTGATAATATATTTTATCGTCCACGTATAATTACGTATCACTTTTGTTAAATACACACTTATAATTTTTTTTACGCATAATATAATATTCCCTCAAAATACACTAACTACTCTATTTTTTTAACACACGAATAACATAATATTTTCTTTTTGAACTTTTTATCTCTCCTAGATGATGCTTACTATGATAGCAATGTTTCTCTCCAAAGCCTTTTAAGAACTCCTAAACATGTTTCATTGTTCGTTTGAGTAAAGTTTTGGTTTTGTCTAAGGATAAGTTTTAAAGTTGTCCCTAACGTTTTAATCATCTTATGTAAGTTTCTAATGTTTTAAAATTGATTCAATGTTATCCTGCCATTATGGATCCGTTAACAAAATTGACGGCAGGACAAAATTGAGACAATTTTAAAACATTAGGAACTTAAATAGGACGAAAATATTAAGGACAAAAATGTTTTTTTCTTTTCTACAAGTTTATATACTAGTCATTCTACAAACATTTCATGATAACTAAAAATCTTTAAGAGTAAAATTATAAAAAAATTAATTTATTTAAAATGAAAGTAATATGATTAAGTGTAATTTACTTAGATGTGATTAAAAATTATTGAATACTATGTATAGTAAAAAATTGATATTATTGAAGGATAAAATTAAAATTTATTTCTATGTATCATTTTTGTCCCCAATGTTTTCGTCCTATTTAAGTTCCTAACGTTTCAAAATCGTCTCAATTTTGTCCCGCCGTCAATTCTGTTAACGGATCCCTAACGGCAGGACAATATTGAGTCAGTTTTGAAACGTTAGGGACATAAATAGGACGATTGAAACGTTAGGAACAACTTTGGGACTTACCCCAAATGTTGGAGACAAAAACGATACTTTACTCTTGTTCGTTTTCTAAGCTCGTTGTCTTCTACATGTAGAAAGGATTAACACCTACCTTGTGTGTTGGCCAACATGTAATTTACAAAATTTTTTATTTTAATAAATAAAATAAATGTAATCATTATCAAAATAAATAATTTAAAAAATATTTATCAATTTAAATTCTTCAGTCTTATTTCATTTATAGTGTAAACGAGATAAGATACATCAGTATGACATGTGATTATCTCATTTACACTATAAACGAGATAATAGAAGATAAATTTTCAGTTGTTATAAAAGAATGTGTAATTCTTGGTGTTCTCCACACACATTTTATATCTTTTCTATCTCGTTTTTCTGACAAAAACAAGGAATCAATGGCCGGTAACCTTTCGTACATAGTTGTTCTTGTTTATCCCAATTGTCGCATGAGAAATGGCGACAATAGGGTGACATTTGAGTGTGAGGATCCGATATTGTTTCGCACTCAGCATGTTAATACGTTGTCAGATTTAAATAGTTTGATATTCAGCAAGCTCAATGGTACAGAAGTGAGGGAGATCGGAAGGGTGGCGTATAGGTTGCTAGCACCCATGAGAGTGAGGTATAGGTTGCTGGCACCCATGGAGAACAGAGTCTTTTGTTTTCGGCTATTCCGACTTCAACGTACATGCACCAAGTTGTTGTTGGACTTATCAGTCATCAAATGCCCTCCAATCAGTAACATAATATAGCACCTAGCATACTGTCGGAGGGTCTCCGGGTTGTCTGTCGGGGACATCTGGCGGACACGATCCCGCAACCACACAAGCTTCAGCGTGAAAAACTCCTTCCTCTGCACAGCCTGCTGTACTGCCACCGGAGGCCTGGCACCAAGCAACTGCTCCACCAATGCCCACATCTCAGTGCTGTACCACCTACCGAAGTCATGGAGGCACCCCCAACAGGGTTACCATGTGCGCATAGGCCTAGGTGGCACGCTACGTCCTGCAGGGTGATAGTGACCTCACCCCCACGAGAGATGAAACGTGTTCGTCTCCGGAGGCCATCGCTTCACGAGTGCCTAAATCAGGGAATTGTCAAAAGTGAAGTCCTTGAGGGGCGTCGTGTCGCCGAATCCGGCCTTAACCAGATACGGGACGATGACGTCAGGTGGAGGAAGGGTATGACTTACTCGCCGAGGCAGTAGAAGGTGATGCCTCTGAAGAATAAAAAAAAATTCAAGTTTAAAAAATTTAGCTAGATACTGGTTTTTTTGGTCTAGTAATTAGATCAGCTTAACCTGATACACAACACATTAGAGGTTACGCAAATATTTCTTTCTAACTTACAGCTACTTCTACTTAAGCACATACTTCGATGTTTCTAGCTTACACATGTCTCTAAATTGCATATTCCATACTAAGCAAATCCTAACTAAAACGTTATAAATACTAACAACCTAGCATAAGTAAAACAGAGTTCCAAACTAATAATTATATCATAACAAGCAAATATAGTTCTAAATTCCTCCTAAAGACCTATATCTAATCCATTTAACTACGTTCTGCCTCTTCAGAACTACCCTAACAATGACCACATATTTAGATTAAACAAACAGAACACAACTAACTTCGAAGTCGGCCGCCCCTGCGTAATGTGACGTCTCGTTCAGCCTATTGATATCTTTGTCGTTCCCTGCCTGGCGCGCCATCACCGTATCAGTCTAAAATAGGGTAAGAAAGGGTCAAAAGAGGGGAGAAAGAGTTTGACAAAGTCAAATGGAGCTCGAAATGAAGCTGTAAACGATTTCTACTTATAGAGCGGACAAGTCTTATCTCATTTACAGTGTAAACAAGATAAGCATGCGCGTATCTCATTTACAGTGTAAACGAGATAAGATTGAAAAATTTTAAATCAGTAAATATTTTTTAAATTATTTATTTTGATAATTATTACATTTATTTTATTTATTAAAATAAAAAATCCGTAATTTGCGTGTTAAAAAAGAAGTTGAAAATTTCTAAAAAAAGAATGATGAGAAATTTTGAGAAAGATGACTCCACGCATGCAACATACAACTTGTGTGTTGTTTAGAGTGTGCCATGAATTTTCTTTCTTGTCTTCTTTTCTATAACACGCTACTTGCATGTTGATCAATATGTTGTCTATTTATTGACTTGTAAATTTACAATCCTATATAACACGCAATGAATCAAATATCTGTATAACACAATAAATTTTTTCATATTAAAAATAATATTGGTATTTTTTTACTATTATTATTATTATTTATTTATTGGGGTTAGAATATTAAAGGGGATGAAGGAGTGTTTTTTTTTGTGGTACCTATCAATTAGGGTTAGAAGCAAATCAAGTTCAGTTGAGTAAGATTAAACTTAAATTTCAAAAATCAAACTCAATTCATAGTTCAACTTATTAATACGTACTTGAATTTATTTGTAAATTTAAACTCATCTCACTAAAACTTCACAAATTTATATAAACTATATGAACATAATTCACACTTTTATATAAATAAATAAATAAATAAATTATAACATATATAAAAACTTATTATATATGTTATTTATATATCAATTATAATTTATATCCTAATTGTAGTTATACATAAAATTATATGTTTGTGTAAAATTATTATTACAAATTAAAACTAAAAAAATATTACATTTAAGGTATAAAATATGTAATATATATTAATATAAATAATTATAATAAATAATATATATAATAAAATCAGCTCATAAACTAATAAATTGAGTTTACCTAAATTTAAATTGAACTCATCTAATATATGAGTTCAAATTCAGATTCAAATTTGACTCACAAACTCATGAGATTAATTTATTGAGCTGTTAACAAGTCGATAACTTAGCATTTAGCTAATAACTTAGAAGCTATCATTCTAAAATTTTAATTTACTTTTGATATGATTATGGATATTAATATTTGGGTAATTTACATGCATAAAATGAAGGAAATTCAAAATTACACAGATATGATGAACACAATTCAATTACATGCCTGTCCTATTTACATTTTTATATAAATTAAATCAACTTAATTTGATTTATGCTAAATACATGTAAATCGAATCAAATTGATTTGATTTACTACTTATGCAGTATATACATTACTACTTATACAGATTATTGACATTTCTTACGATTAACTTAAATGTAAGAAATGTCAATAATCTGTTGTTTTGTCGATTTTTAGCAAATCGTTAGTGGTTCGATATCTAATGGTCTGGGAGCAAAACTTACTCCTCTTTGTAGGTACCAATTTTTTAAAAGTGCATCAAAGTGTCTTCATTTAGATGACTATCGAGGTAAAAGATAAACTAAAATTTGTAAAAACAATAAAGAAATGAGGAAATAAAGATTTCGAAAAGAAAATGTACTGAAATTCGAAAATTGCGTTGAAGTTTAAAGAAAGCAATAAAGTGCCTTCGACTGGCTCAAAGGGCTTTGGTTTAAAATTTAAAGATGCATGAATGTAAATTAGACAAGAAAAATTAAAGAAATGCTTGAAAGATAAATTTACTTGAAAAATAAAGTTTACAAGAAGATAAACTGAAAAGGTAAAAACATGGAAGGAACCCTACAGAAAATAGACTCGATCGTAGACTCAGAAATTCACAGAGGATGTGAATGTGCTTGAGTGTTTTCTGAGTTAAAGTTCCAACCCTTATTCCCTAAAACTTTCTAGTATTTATAATCCACTTTTGTAATTGACAATTAATTACAAAAATACAGCCTTGAATGCACACTCCTTGGTAACCGTTCCCGCCCTTTGGCTAATAAACGCTTACTCATAAATTCTCCACATAGTAAATGCCTTCAACTTTTCCACTTACATAACCACTCAATCTGCTTTTTGAAATAAACCATTCGATTACCTCTTTCAAACACTTGACCTAATAAGCCTGTTCGATTCAATAAAGTGTTTCGAAATTGAATCCGGGTCGAATACCTCCAGCTTATGCTTGCACTTGTATCTTTTCGAAAAGTGCTTATGTCTTCGACCTCTTTATTACTTCGAACTAACTTACCTTTATCGAAAATATTTTTCGATCAACAAATTGCCCCTTGGATTAATGTGTTTGCCTTCGATAACGCTATTGGAAGATGAAACACTTAATCCAAATTTAAATTTCAATCTCTTAAATCAGTAATAATTACCATTTAACTCCCATTAATACTGATCCATTCGACACGTTTCTCGAGACTTACGCTTTATCTTTCCACCATTTCGCCTTCTTTGCAAAATTACCTCTTTTGCATTCTTTCTGCAATAACGGCTACAGTACCACATTCCTTTAAATTCAACATTCTCGCACTTGTTCAATTTTTCTCGAACCCTTGCTCTCTAAATCCCTCTTGCATTAAGCTTTCTTGCATTACCCTTAACCTTTCAAACTTCCTTCTTCTCTGTTCTACAATGGCTGCTTCCTCTTCTCATGCTACTGCCCAAGACAATGGTAAAAGTCACGATGTAGCGCCACCAGCTCCACCAGCCCTTTATATACTGAATCAAGTCAATGATGAAGTCATTGACGACCCACAATTTCAAACTAATGATACCAGAATTTTGATCCCTTTCACAATGGGTGCAGATACTCATTATTTCCTTGGGCCTGTCGAATCCCTAGAAAGGGCGAATAAGAAATCACCTTTCTTCCCTAGTGCTCAGGGGGAAGATACATTGATCAACCAAGCCCTTAATATCTTTTTTTATTAATCAAAAATCTTTCAGGAATAATCCAAAGATTAATCCTCGAGGATCCGATTTTACGGCCTGGTATCAGTGCCTTGCACCCACCAAAAATGCTGACTGAGGGACTTTAGGGATCCAAGAACTACTGAGGCTTTCCCATTTTTCACCTTCAACGCTCCCTTGGATGATTGGAGCTGTGACTTGTTTTTGAAATAGAACAACCAACAACTTCCACCTCTCTTGTGGAATGATTGGTATGTCTCTTTTAGATGTAGCTGCTATTATAGGCCTTCCGATAAATCCTCCAGACTGTACTCCTAACATGCAGCCTGAGCGCCAGTACAACATTGTCTTAACCAATTCTTATAGTGATTTCGTCGCTCATAAAATGGGTGCAGAGGGAACTGATGTTACAGATGACGAGCATGTAGCTTTCCTGTTCTATTGGCTGAAAGTGATCATTTTTTGTTCTCGAAGCGTTCAGATGTTAAAGCTTTTTCTTCCCTTGACTGCTTTGCTTCATGAAGGAAAAGCTCTTAATTTGGCCAAACTTCTTCTAGGGCATGTTTTCGAAGAGCTTGGATAATTCGTTCATTGTCTCCAAGACAATAGTATAATCAGTACAGGAGGCCCTCTTTGGCTCCTCCAACTATGGCTTAGTGCCATTTTTGGAAAATTTATGACAAAACATGGAAGTAGCGCCACTAATAAACAGCACATTAAAGGCTTTTGATTGGCTGATTACAAGCCCAATTTTCCAAAATACACAATTGGATGAAGACCAGTTTTGGGTCGTTTTTTGCCTCTTCCATTCCTATAAATATTTTTACAATGAAAACCTCAATTTCGCCCCTTTTTTGCATTGAAATTATGGTCCTGCGTGGCTCGATCGCTTGCTCTTTCCACAAGATACCGAGGAAAATAAACTGGCTAATCAAAACTGGACAAACCTGCTAGCTGTTCAAGTAATTGTTACAGGGTTACCCCAGCACAAAAAAGAAAAGCTCAAGGTGACCCTGTACGCTCTTCATTTTACAGCTAGACCTCACAGGCCATTCCAACCCATTTTCTTCGGAACAACAAGCCACTTTGCTACATCACTCTGACTTTTCAAAGTGACCTTGATTTCCTCCTTGCAACAAATCAACAACACAAGGAACATTTTAATTTCCTTGTTTATGATCGCAATTCATACATCACCAAGTCTTGTCTCGAATGGTGGACTGCTTACCACTCTAGGTACAATTGTACTTTAGAGGAAATCTAGCAATCTGCCATTCGAACAGACCCTGATGCTGAAGGTTCTCCCAAAAAATCTCAAAAAAGAAAAGCTGACACCACAGCTTCTTTCGACAACCACAACACAAAAGTCGAAAGACTCCCAGCAGGACTTCCAGAAGGATAACTTTTATTTTTTTTTACACATACCCATGTACTTCGAATTAGAATATTTTGAAAATCATATCTATCTATCAATTCTTGATTTCAATTTTTCTATCAGTTACGATTACAACCATCAAGTGAAAGCTCTGATGGAAGTGAACAAACCATCCGGAACATTCTTACTGCCTCCTCTCAATAAGAGAATACAACTGATTCAGACCCTGATCCTAAGTTAATTCGAAAACCAAGAGTAATTATGGTAACGTCATCATTTCTAAATATATTTTGTTTTGAGTTGGAATAAATCTCAAATTATAATTGTGTACCTTTTATATCAGCCTATCACTACTGCTCACTCAATCACATCTCCTGTGGCACTTGATCAATCACTTCTGCAACAACACCTTGATTTGGAACATTCCACATCTCATGATTCAATCTAGGCTACAGGGTCTGTTGAACCACTACAGATTGCTTTTTCTCGTTCCCCTGGAACACAGGTGATTGATCTGACAAAAGACCCTACACAACATTCTCCAACACAAACTCAAATCCTTGGACCAACCTCACCAAACAATCAGGCTGCACTTTCTGTTGAGAACCAAGTGGCCCAAGATTCTGATTTTGTCTCTCGAGTTGTTGGGACTACCAATTCAGACTCATCTCGATCCAGAGTTTTAGAAACTCCCCAAGGATTTTCCAGCCCCCCTCAACTAGCTGAATTTTAAACTCCTCCTGGACAAAGATCTGGAAATTCTGGCGCTTCTACCACACCCACAAGTGCTACATTGGCTAACCTGATCTATGTCTTAAATCGAGTTATCCAAGAGGACGAAGTGCTTGTTCTGCTCCAATACTTCCTAGACCTTCTTCATCTAGTCCTCTATTCGAGTTGGATGTTGACACTCGAGACCAACTTCAATCACTTCTGAAACTCTTGGATTATCCACCTGTTGCATGGATCAAGGATGCCCTCCTCAACCAGCTTTTGTCTGATCTTTTGAATTCTACTTTTGAATTTCTGACTTCTACTCCATATTCTGCCATAGTCCAACAATTCAAACAGCTTGCCAACAACAGTGTAGCCTCTCAAAATAAAC
Organism: Arachis duranensis; assembly: GCF_000817695.3. Lineage (NCBI taxonomy): Eukaryota > Viridiplantae > Streptophyta > Magnoliopsida > Fabales > Fabaceae > Arachis > Arachis duranensis. The sequence goes on along the minus strand of NC_029779.3, from coordinate 2,859,467 downwards.
TCCAAGAGATCGAAAACAAAGAGGCTAAGATCAAAACCGAAATAGATAATTGTGCTTCTACTCTTCAACTGAAAAAAGCTTCTCGTAAAGAATTTGATTTGAGGATCTCTCATGCTATTTCTATTCAAGCTTTTTATAACAAGAAAGAGATAAGGCTCGAAACAGAGCTGGCCCAAATTAATGAAAAGCTTGCAAAAGTGTGTGAGAGGTAGGCTGAAATAGGTGTACCTCTTACTACTGCCCAGCAAGAACAACAACAAATTATTCAAGAAATTGTTTCTATTGAGACCAAACAAGAAGAATATAAGAAACAATTTGAAAAGGTTCGATTCGACAAGTTCAAGCATGTTAAAGCACTCTCAACTTTGGACAATAGAAGGGCAAAGCTACGTTCGGACTTGGTAAAACTCTTGGCACCTTGAATTTCTTTATTTCAGGCTTTACTTTTTGTAATGGTTTTTATCTTTTCTGGATTTATGCATGTTTGACTTTAATTTAGCCAACAATAATATTGCTTCAAATACTTTTCATTAATCGAGTTAATCATTTTTCTTGGCTCGATATCCTTGATTTGATATGCATTTCCAGAATATGACCCTGTTATTTGAAAAGGGCCTTCCCAAGTATAGGACCATTTGCCAAGAAATTTCGATTTTTTCTCCATCGGCAAAATAACTTTTAAAACCAACTCGCCTATACTAAAATATTTCTCTCTTATTTGACAATTATAACTTCAAGCAATACTTTCTTTTTGTCGAACCATATTTTCAAGTGACAATATTCGCTTTATGTCTAGTTTATTCAACTCATCAAACATTGCATTCCAGTAATCATCAACTGGCAAATCATTCTATTTTGATACTCTCAAAGTATTCAAATTAATTTCTAGTGGTAGCACCGCATCATGGCCATAAACCAATTTATAAGGCGAAGTACCCGTTGACCCCCTTAGCGAATTTCGATAAGCCCATAATACTTAGCTTAAAGTCTCATGCCATGTTCGAGGTTTATTCTCGATATGCTTTTTGATCAAACTTATCAGGATTTCATTCGCTGCCTCTGCTTGCCCATTAGCCTAGCATAATAAAGGGTTGAGGTAACCATATTGATATTCCTCGAAGCTGTAAAATTTTTAATTCGCTGACCAGTAAACATAGTTCCTTGATCAGTACCTAGTGTTTGAGGAATTCCAAATCGATGGAAAATATGTTCCTCGATAAAATCTATTATTTCGCTTTGACCAACTTCTATTAGAGGAATTACTTCAACCCAATTTGTTAAGTAATCAATTGCTACCAAGATAAAGTTGTGTTGTTTTAATGAAGGAGGGTGGATCAGCCCAATCAAATCTAAAGCCCAACCTCTAAATGGTCATGATTTTATTATCGAATGCAACTCAGATGCTGGAATCTGCTGTATCGAATCATGTTTCTGGCATTCTTGGCATGCCTTTGCATAATCAATACAATCTTTTATCATAGATGGCTGATGAGCAGATAATTTATACGCTTTTTGGCATTATTTTTAGGTAGTTTTTAGTATGATCTAGTTACTTTTAGGGATGTTTTCATTAGTTTTTATGCTAAATTTACATTTCTGGACTTTACTATGAGTTTGTGTGTTTTTATGTGATTTCAGGTATTTTCTGGCTGAAATTGAGGGACCTGAGCAAAAGTCTGATAGAAGGCTGACAAAGGACTGCTGATGCTGTTGGAATCTGACCTCCCTGCACTCGAAATGGATTTTCTGGAGCTACAAAACTCCAAATGGCGCGCTCTTAATGACGTTGGAAAGTAGACATCCAGAGCTTTCCAGCAATATATAATAGTTCATACTTTATTCAATGTTTGACGACGTAAATTGGAGCTCAACGCCAGTTCCATGCTGCATTCTGGAGTCAAACGCCAGAAACACGTCACGAACCAGAGTTGAACGCCAAAAACACGTTACAACTTGGCGTTCAACTCCAAAAGAAGCCTCAGCTCATGTAAAGATCAACCTCAGCCCAAACACACACCAAGTGGGTCCCGGAAGTGGATTTATGCATCAATTACTTACTTCTGTAAACCCTAGTAGCTAGTCTAGTATAAATAGGATAGTTTACTATTGTATTAGACATTTTTGATCAGTTTATGCGATCTTAGACATTGGGGGCTGGTCATTCGGCCATGCCTGGACCTTCATCACTTATGTATTTTCAATGGTGGAGTTTCTACACACCATAGATTAAGGGTGTGGAGCTCTGCTGTACCTCAAGTTTCAATGCAATTACTACTATTTTCTATTCAATTCCGCTTGTTCTTATTCTAAGATATTTGTTGCACTTCAACATGATGAATGTGATGATCCGTGACACTCATCATCTTTCTCACCTATGAACGCTTGACTGACAACCACTTCCGTTCTACCTTAGACCGGGCGCATATCTCTTGGATTCCTTAATCAGAATCTTCGTGGTATAAGCTAGAATTGATGGTGGCATTCATGGGAATCCGGAAAGTCTAACCTTGTCTGTGGTATTTCGAGTAGGATTCCGGGATTGAATGACTGTGACGAGCTTCAAACTCGCGATTGTTGGGCGTGATGACAAACGCAAAAGAATCAAGGGATTCTATTCCAACATGATCGAGAACCGACAGATGATTAGCCGTGATGTGACAGAGCATTTGGACCATTTTCACTGAGAGGATAGGATGTAGCCATTGACAACGGTGATGCCCTACATACAGCTTGCCATGGAAAGGAATAAGAAGGATTGAAGGAACGCAATAGAAAAGCAGAGATCCAACAGGGACAAGCATCTCCAGACACTTATCTGAAATTCCCACCATTGAATTACATGAGTAACTCTATCTTTATTTTCTGTTTTATTTATTTACTATTCGAAAACTCCATAACATTTATTATCTACCTAACTGAGATTTACAAGATGACCATAGCTTGCTTCATACCAACAATCTCTGTGGGATCGACCTTTACTCACGTAAGGTATTACTTGGACGACCCAGTGCACTTGCTGGTTAGTTGTGCAGAGTTGTGACTAAGTGTGATTCACGTTTGAGAGCGCTACCAAGTCTTTGGAGCCATTGTTGATGATCACAATTTCGTCCACCAATGGCCAATACACATGATTGCGATATAACACCCATTTCATCTTCTTCCTATCCTGATGGGCACCACAGATCCCATTATGAACTAAAGATCATCTTGGCCTAAAGATCTCGATAGACTCCCACCGATCCCTTTCTTATACAACTCATCAACTATCAAGACAAAATTTATTGCTTGTAATTTCATCTTTCTATCGACTGGAGTATTGGGATTCTTTAAATACTGAGCAATAGGCTTTCTCCAATCAGTGTCTTCCCATTCATCTATGAACAAAACTTCTCTTTCACTCGCAGGTACTAATATTTGACGGATACTAGCCAATTTTTTAAGAGTTTCTGGACCGATTCTATATCTCGAAGCAATTTGAGCTAATTCATTAGCAATTTCATTATGAATTCTGGGGATATGAACTAAAGAAACTTTTCAAAAAGAATTTAACAACTCCCAAACGGTTGTTAAATATGTTTGCAACTTCTCATTATTGTATTTAAACTCCTTCGATAACTTCTTTAAAACTAACTGGGAATCCCTTAATATTTGAACTTCCAAAGCCCCTTTGCTAATTAATATTTCGAGACCCAAAATCAAAGCTTTGTACTCTGCCACATTATTCAAACAGGGATATTTTAGTTCAAACAAGAATTCTGATGGAATCCTTTCTGGCAAAATAATAAGAATTCCAACCCCTGCACCATCTTTGTGTTTCGATCCATCAAAATATAACTTCCAATAATTGATTCAACGTCGATTACATTTGCCCCCTGGTCATTCAGATCTTTCAAATTATCTACAAGAAAATCTACAATGACCTGACCTTTCATAGCTTTGGCAGAGACATATTGTAAATCAAACTCTGTCAAGGCTAGCATCCATTTCCCTAAACGTCCTCGTATCATCGAAAAACTTAATATATATTTGATGAGATCAATTTGTGCTATAACCTTCACTAATTTAGCCACCATTTAACATTTAAGCTTCATACAAGCATAATATAAAGATAAACATAATTTCTCTATCGGAGAATACCTTGTTTTGATATCAGTTAGAACTCGACTAAGGTAATAAACGGCCCGCTCATGCCCATTCTCATCATCTTGGGCTAACATACACCCAATCGTGTTCTTAGATGCTGCAATGTATAATTTTAAGGGCTCATATGGATGAACATTCGCCATAATTGGAGCCTTAGACAAATAAGCCTTAATCGATTCGAATGCTAATTGATGCTCATTCGTCCATTCGAACTGTGAATCATTTTTTAGTTTCACTAAAGGTGCAAACACTCGAGTCCGATCAGAAAGATTCGAAATAAACCTTCTGAGTTAATTTACCTTACCTAAGATGGATTGCACTTCTATTTTCGATTTAGGCACAGACAATGCTAAACATTGCATCCGTCTTATTTTTATCGATTGCAATTCCTTTTTTATGAACAACAAAACCCAAAAATTTTCAGCTGATATCCTAAAAGCACATTTTTAAGGGTTCATTTTTAATCCCTTCTTCCTCATAGTGACAAATGCTTTTCTTAAGTGATCAATGTGTTGACTCACTGAAATCGATTTGACCATGGCGTCATCGATATACACCTCCATAAATTTTCCAATAAACTCATGAAAAATAGCACTCATCCAATAAAAGGCATAACTACCCATTCATAAGTGCCTCAGGACAACGGAAAGCAGTTTTGGACACGTCATCTTCTGCAATGAAGATTTGGTTATATCCTAAATAACCGTCCATAAAACTTAGGATTTTGTTTTCTATTGCAGAATCAATCAACATATCTGTAATTGGCAAAAAGTATTCATCTTTTGTAGTAGCATTATTTAAATCTCGAAAATCAATACATACTCTTAACTTCCCATTTTTCTTCATCATAGGGACAATATTTGAAACCCACTCAACATAGCGTGCATTTCGAATAAATTTTGCTTTAATTAAGCATTCTATTTCTTCTTTAATCTTTTCATTGATTTCTGGAGCAAAACGTCATGGAGTTTGCTTCACAGGTCTAGCATTTGGTTTTAATGCTAATCGATGTTTCACAAGAGAATGATCGAGACCAGGAATCTAATGATAATCCCAAACAAAACAATCTTTAAACTCATGTAAGAGATGAAAAAGTTCAGTTTGAAAAGGATCAACAAGACCCTTGCAAATGTAAGTTATTCGAACATCATTAGGGGTCCCCGAATTAATTTCTTCTAAGGGGTCCTGGGATTCAAATCCCTTAAAATGCTCCTCTTCTTTTACAAAATGTTTTTCGAAACCTAAAGGTTCTAAATCATAGATGCAGTCGAAGGTGAAATCAACAATTTCATTATAAATAGAATAAACTGCATCATTTACCTTACTGATGGTATTTCGATTTTCAACACAATGCGCCTCTAATATTAAATGAGCAGCTTGGCTTGTAACATTACTTTCATTACATAAAAAAGGAAGATGTAAACAATGATTAAACTCGACTGAAGATATCGAATCGCTACAACTATTATTAAAAGAACTTCTAATCCTATGTGATTATACTTCATCAGAAGAATCATCTTTATTTCCTATAGAAAGACAATTATTTAAATAATTATGCAAAGTTACCAGCTAGTCGGAAACTTCTTCAACCTCGTCCATATGACAATCTTCAAGAGAGACAATCCCAGCCAGTTGGAGTGAAATTCAATTCTGGGTAGAGCAACTTCATGGACAAACTTTCCGAGGATAAGTAACAACCTTCACAATTATAAGAGTTCAGTGTTCTGTTGATATTCAGAGGTTTCAACTTAAGATTATACATCCTGAAATCAATGTGCAGATGTTCGACATATAGGTTCGAATCTGCCTTTATGACTTCAAGCTTGCCATCCTTTGACCAAAGAAGCACGCTTTGATGCACAGTAGAAGGTATAGCCCCTACACCGTGGATCCAATCTCGCGCCAACAAAGCATTATAACTGGCCTTTGATAGAACCACCACGAACACAGTATTTTGTTCGGATGATCCAACCTTCATAGTCAAAGTAACCAGCCCTTTCGCTGGAGTTGAAGCCCTACTGAAATCAGTTACAATAATGTTTGTAGGGACTAAATCATCAGGATACTTTCCGACCTTCATTAGCATCCTCTCAGGCAACAGACTGATTGCCATTCCACTATCGATCAAGACTTTGTTTACTTTGATCCCACTCAAAGTAGTGGTTATATGAAGTGGGCGGAGATGAGACATTTATTTTTCAGTAGGCCGAAGAAAATACCCCGGCTCATCTTCAATTCGGATGAAGGAAAAAGCTTCCTCATTTTCCATATCATAGTCTTCTTCTGGGTCACCTTCATATTCCCCCAGATACTCAGTCGGAATGATCGAAATCATTTCGATCACATCATTATCTCCTTCTTCAAAGTATTCTTCATCGACATCAACTTCTTTGCTTTTGTCGACCCCTGAAGATTGGGCTATCCCTTTGCCCTTTTCCATCTTTGCAGGAGATGTGATTTATTTGGACAAGTCTCTCCATCAAAAGGAAAGACAATTTGGGAAGGCACAGAAGGGGTTGCCCCCTTGCTTACTTCCACCTAAGGTTTCTTATTTTGATTGAAGTTTCTCCTGCCTCCTCTGCCTCTCGAATACCCTCTGACTCGACCACGATAATAGGGGTATTAATTTCGAGGAAGTCACTGATGTCCCCACTATGGGTTGCGTCGATAAAGAGCATCCCGCTTCTAGAACTCCTGACAGTTTCGAATCCATTGAACACCTATAGCCTGGGAACGGCTTAAAGGTGCAACTATATTTTGTTGAGGAGTCTTAGAACTTTGACCCTCAACACGCCGAATCGGTTGCCTCTGGCGCACCTGCTCTTCTCTATGAGTTAATTCTTTCTTCATTTTCTCCTTTTCGAAAATTACCATTGCTTCGGCATCAAAAACAGCATTACACCGTAGACACAGAGATACGTCCCGGTCTTTAATCTTTTGTTGAACTAGAAAGTCTAACAAACCATCACCCACCCAGGAATACACCGATCTAACTTGTGACTCAAAAGCATCAAGAGCTACATATCAAAGTCATAGGACATGCCAACCATATTTACTTTGAAACATGGCTCAATAAAGCTGGCATCAACATCGAAGGGATTGACATCAACCTTCATTTCCTTCTTACCATCATCAAATTTCAACCGTCCTTCCATTATTGCTTCCTGAATTAAATCCCTAAAACGAACACAACTGTTAGTCGAATGGCTGGTTTCTTGGTGAAACTTGCAATAAGGTTTCCCTTTTAAATCTTTCATCGAAAGTAAAATTCTACCCTCAGGCAGAATTAATTGTTTATCTTTAAGCAACACATAAAAAATCTGATCAGATTTCAAAATATCAAAACTATATTTCTTTTCACTTTTTAGTTTTGAATCATTTGACTTTTTATTACTAGGAGGCTTTCTAAGTAAAGAACAAACATACGGAGGGCCTTTCTTAAGTTCGGCCAAATTGACCTCTTTTCGAAATCGAGTTCCTCTTCTGAGGACTCCATAGTCACATAAGCAACTTTCTCTTTTTGAGTAAACAGTTTACTCTTTGATCATTGCTCACTCCTATATTTCTCCTTCTACTTTTTCATGAGTTCGGTCTGACGAACCTTTTCAGCCAAATGGGCTAAATAAGGGATATGCACATTAAGTAACTTTCTGCGCATATAAAATCCTAGCCCCATAGTTGCTATTTTCACCACTTCGCTCTCAGGTAATGAAACATAGCATCTACTTCTAGCGTTCTTGAAACGTATCATATAATCATCAATGGTTTCCCCATCTTCACGTTTCAAAGCCACTAGATTAGTAACTGCCACATTCATTTCCCCTCGATAGAACTGTGCATGAAAAGCAGTTTCCAATTGATTCCATGTTGTTATCGAATTTGGTATAAGATTCGAAAACCAAGTAAATGCATTCTTCGTTAACGAAGAAAGAAAAAACTTCATTTTCAAATTTTCATCATTGCATAAAATTTTAATCTCAACCAAATATCGGGCAACATGTTCAGTGGTTGATTCTCCAACTTCCCCAGCAAACTTTGTGATTATCTTTGGATTTTTCACACCCTCTTGACACTTCAGTCATTTGAACAACTTAGGAAAAAGCAGACACAAAGTGAGGTCGATTCATAAAACCAACATTCAGACTGACTCGATTAAGTATTTCTTCCACAATTCTGGTGACTTGATAACCTTCACCGTCGTGATTAGCACGTAATCTGGCTAGAAATTTATCAGCATTTTGATCATGGGGAACCATATGAGGATTTTCTCTATTAAAAACATTGTTTTCATTTTGAAATATATTTTCAAATCCTTCATTATTTTCCCTGGCATTATGCCTTTCACCTTCCTCATAATCTACGATTTGAGCAATACGTTTGACTTGTCTAGCAAGACGTTCAAATTTCGATTCGTGATCAGCCATCATAGGATTTAGAATTGTGGTTATTTGTTGAGTCAATAAATTGACTAAGTCATGATGACTTTCCTCTACTTATTGTCGATATACCACCATTGAATTAGCAGCATTCGAAGTAGAGACCACATTGTAATCACGAGAATACTCGAAATATTGTTGTGAGTTTTGAGAATTATTTCTCCCATTTATACTCCCAAATCGAACAGGAGGAACAAAACTACCCACCGGTGGGGTATACCCAGGAGGAAGGCCATAAGGAGGCAACCAGCAGTTAATGGAGGCTGGAACGGTGGCAAAGTACCACGCGGACGAATATTACGCCCAATGTTCCTAGTTTGAACAGTTGTAACTGCTATACTTTCACTTCCAATTGCACCCTCCGAACGTGAAGTCACGTTTGCTTGTTGCACAATTACTAGTAAGCTATCATTGATGGAGGAACCACCATTCACATTTGACACTTCATCAGCCATGTGAATGATTTTTTCACTTCTCAATCACGTACACCGAATGATACAAAAACTTTTTGACACACTTCAATTTTTTTAAAATTGTCCCACCGGACGTGCCAATTTATTTTGTCGATTTAGCAAATCGATAGTGGTTCGATATCTAATGGTTTGTGAGCGAAACCTACTCCTCTTTGCAGGTACCGGTTCTCTAAAAGTGTATCAAAGTGTCTTCGATTAGATGACTATTGAGGTAAAAGATAAACTAAAATTTGTAAAAACAACAAAGAAATGAGAAAATAAATATTTTGAAAAGAAAATACACTGAAATCGGAAAATTACGTTGAAGTTTAAAGAAAGCAATAAAGTGTCTTCGACTGGGTCAAATGGCTTTGGCTTAAAATTCAAAGATCTGGGAATATAAATTAGACAAGAAAAATTAAAGAAATGCTTGAAAGATAAATTTACTTGAAAAATAAAGTTTACAAGAAGATAAATTGAAAAGGTAAAAACATGGAAGGAACCCTACAGAAAATAGACTCGATCGCAGACTCAGGAATTCGCAGGGGATATGAGTGTGCTTGAGTGTTTTCTGAGTTAAAGTTTCAACCCTTATTCCCTAAAACTTTCTAGTAATTATAATCCACTTTCGTAACTGACAATTAATTACAAAAACATAGCCTTGAATGTGCACTCCTTGATAACCGTTCCTGCCCTTTGGTTGGTAAATGTTTACTCATAAATTCTCCACATGGTAAATTCCTTCAACTTCTCCACTTACATAACCGCTCAATTTGCTTTTTGAAAAAAACCATTCGATTACCTCTTTCAAATACTTGACTGAATAGGCCTGTTCGATTCAATAAAGTATTTCAAAACTGAATCCGCGTCGAATACCTCCAGCCCATGCTTACACATGTATCTTTTCGAAAACTACTTATGTTTTCGATCTCTTTATTACTTCGAACCAACTTACCTTTATTGAAAATATTTTTCGATTAACATCTATATAAATAGTAAATCAAATCAACTAGCTAGATTCAATTTACATGTATATGCTATACAAGTAGTAAATCAAATTTTACACATATATCCTATACAAGTGGTAAATCGAATCAACAAATCAACTTGACTCGATTTACATATATTTTGTGTACTAGTAGTAAATCGAGTTGAGTTGATTTGATTTACATAGAGATATAAATAGGACTGACGTGTAATTAAAGGTGAAAATTTAGGTGCACACGTGAAGTTGATCACTGATAGCTATTAAATAAAAATTTAGTCAAATCATTCAAATTATTTAAGAACTTTCATCTATCAATTTCACGTGAAATTGACTGTACTTGAGGTTTTACATAATTAAATTGTGTTTATGGCATCTGTGTAATTTTAAAACATTCATTTTATGCATATAAGTTACCCTTAATTTTGTTTGACAAAATATATTAAATATGAGATTATATTTTGATACATTCTTTACAAATATATTTTTAAAAAATGAAAAGTTCTATGAACTTAATTTGATATTTGTACGACAAGCAGTGTTTTATTGCGATGTTTTTGTATGTAATGCCAAAAAATTAAAAAAATGAAAATTTTTACTAATTTTAATTTTGAATAATTATCTAATATTTAAAAAAAAATCAAATGTACAAATTATTTGTCGTTTATAAAAAAATATGGTGCATTTTATGTAATAAAATTAATCTTTAGATGATTATAATATCATTTATTTTTTCAGAATTATTTTATTCACAATTAAATCTTTTAAAAAGTTATTTATTATTCTTATTTTAGCCACAATAATAAGACTCTCATTTCTCTTTCCTAAATATTTCATTAAGAAAAAATGGTTAGTCTCAATACCTTCTATTCAAAAGATCACATGACGGTTATTCTTTGTATTTCATTAAGTGGGTGCTAATAAAGTTAAAAGCACAATTTTTCTGGATATTTTGGATTATTATAAATAAATTTTCAGACATTGTTTTTATTTAAAACTCTTTACTCGAGAACAAAAAGTAAATGTATTATATGATTCGGTTTATATGAATTATGACCAAAAAGTAAATGATCCCATCGGAATGTTTGCATGCTAAAAAAAAAAAAGGAAATAGTTAATTTGTTCCATGAAAAGAAAGAAGGAAGAAGAAAAAATAAGAGTATTAGTGTATTGATCGATATGATTCGGTTTATATGAATTATTATGACCAACTAACCCTTTTCGCTGAACAATCCATACCTAGTTTGATAACGCATGATACTCGTATGCAGCTATGCGGTCAACATTATTATTCTACAAGATACTTTAATGGCTTTTCTGCTCCGTACAATAAAGTGCACCAGCAAAGTGGATCTTCAATTTTATAAAAATATAATTTTTAAATAATATCAAATAATCAATTTTTTAATATCAATTAATTTTTTAAAATTAATTTAAATTTAAATTTTAAATCATAAATTTTTAATCTTAAATTTTAATTATAAATTTAAACTCTGAAATTAATTAATATTGATTAAATAAAAATTAATTCTCTATATTTAAGAAATTAAACTTTTATGTATTTTTAAGTTAAAATAAACGATTTTAATACAAATATATTTTGCAATATTAAATTTTGATCTGAATTATTTCAAATAATTAAATACTATTTTTACATTATATTTTAATTGAGCCCCAAAAATCATAATTGAAGTGACTTATAGTGATCAATAATTGTTTTTTTTTTTTGGACATGTAGTGACAAATAATTGTTAAGGAAATGTATTTAGAGGGTTTGTTTGTTTGTGTATACAATTCCCACATTACTACTTGATTGGGCACGTTCAAAAACAAAGGAAAAACCGACCGGTCACTTTTTCTTCTCTACAATTTTTTTAGATGCGTTGAAAATATTTTTAAATGAAAAAGAAAATAAGCGCCAAAGAAAGGCCATTATTGTATAAATTAAGTCAAGATACTTAAAATTATGTTTGCGTAGAAATCAAATAGACAATAACCAGGTTTTAGGAGTACGCATGCGGAAACTAAATAGACAATAACCAGGTTTTAGGAGTAGATACTATTTTCACATAGATTTAGGGAGAGTACAACATAAGTAACAGAAGAGTGACTTGTGAGAATTGAGTGAAGTATCTCAGAAAAGAATACGATGAGACTTTACTAATTAAGAAGATTATGGAAGAGAGTGCGAGAAAGGTTGCTTCAAGTGACAAGGAGGAATTGCATAAGGTTAGAGCTAGGGTGACTCAAAGTTTCATTCCGTGATAAAGTAATCAGGTCTTCTAAAACCTTAGGGTTTGGCAGGGGTGATGTCTTGAGTAATAATACGATGGCAATAATCACATGGAAATAAAGTGATCCAACACTTTCGAAGGTTAGTTTTACTGAAGAAACTTGGAACACTCTATCATAATCTTACGAGGAGGCCATAGTGATTAAAGTTTTTGAGAAATACTTCAATTATATGGTCTTGGTGCATAAACCGAAAGAGGTATGGAGGGGTAAAGGTGGCTATAAAATTTTGGATGTTGGGTTTAATTACTTCTTCGTTAAATTTGATCTCGGGGAAGATAGGAAAAATGTTTTATTAGGGGATCCATCGATGATGTTAGGTTATTACATCGCAGTTAAGCTATGGTTTCCGGATTAACTTAATGCGCCTTCGCGCGAACGCGTCGCCCACGCGTCCGCGTCGCTTGCGCCGCACAGCTTATCCTAATTTGCCAAATATCTTATCTTTTTCTTCCCCCAATCCTACTTTTTCTTTTCCCTCCTTATTTCTTTCTTTCCCGTTCTTCCTTCTTCCCTCCTTCTCACTTTCTACTTTCTCTCTCTCTTCCCACCATTATCAAGGTTTTTCTTCTCTTCTTCTCTCCTTACTTTTCTATTCTTCTTCTTTATTTATGTTTTCTTCTTCCTTCCTCTTTCTTTTTACTTTCTTTGCATATGTTTTCTTTTTCTTTCTTTTTCCTTTTTATTGGTGTTGAAAACTTATTTGATTATTGTGGATTGTTTCATAATTATTTGGCAATTATATTTTTTAAAGGGGTTGCTTGCATGTTCAATTTATTATTTTCATTGGATTATTTACCATGCATGCTATGTGTTTGTGAAAAAGCCCGTATGGCATTATGTACTTTTCTACATTATCCTATTCTACTATTCAATGCATGCTTTTCACAAATTCCCTTTACTATTTTATTAATTAAATTTAATTGCCAATACAAATGTGATAGTTTGTTACGAAGTGATGCTTGATCTATGCTACTCATGCCCTTGCCGGCACGCCAATAAACATCTTGCATATACTTCCCTATCGTGCACTTGTTCTATTCCCTTTAGTGATCTTTTCACATGTTGTTATGACCATGTGTTTATTTCATTCATCTTTACCGTGCATTGATTATCACTCACTCAATCCCCTTTCTTGCTTTATCGCTTTGGATTTAACTTACTTTCTCTTCCCTTTTTCAGAATAGCCACTAAGAAAGGCAAAGAGAAAGCCACCCCTAAACCCACCGCAAGGAAAGGAACGAAGAGATCATTAGTGACAGAGCCTTCTTCAACTGCAGTCAAGCCCTCAACAAAAAGAATTAAAAGGATTATCAAGGTTGATGAAAAGGAGAGAGCCTTCCCAGCCAAGGACACTGTGCGATTCCCAAATCGCTACTGTGAGCAGATGTTTCATATTCTGGCAGCTCGAAATTACAACAATGAACACCTTCTTATCCTTCCGCCTCGTATTGCTAAATTTGTTGAGCCACAAATTGCACAAAGACATTGGAGATTCTTACAGAGACAGCCACGACAGGTTAATCTTTCTCGGGTTGTTGAGTTCTACTCCAACTTCCACCTGCCGACTCTGCAGTCCGTTTATTTATGCCAGAAGCAAGTCCCCATTATAGAAGAGGCCATTCAGCAAGCCTTAGATCTCCCCCCTGCTCCGGAAGGATTAGAAGCTTTTCAGAAAGCCACCATCAAACGCCAGGAGTACACCTTTGATTGGGACGCTATTCTCAGAGTTATCGCTCAACCTGGCAGCAAATGGATCTTCGGATACCATCATTCCCGTCCTAAGGAAATCTCGGCTTCCGCACTCACCTTAAAGGCTCACGTATGGGCACAGATTATGTCCCATTACGTCTTCCCGAGTACTCATGAGTCCTCCTTCACCGCAGACATGGCCGTTCTACTATGGTGCATCCTCACAGACCAGCCTCTTAATTTACCAAGACATATCTGGAATGCTATGGAACATGTGCAGATCGCGGGCAACCTGCCTTTCCCCACATTGGTCTCTGATCTTATCTCAGCAGTATCCTACAGAGATGGAGACACCAAAGCCATTCTTTCACGGGATGATCAGTATGTCCCTAACGGGAGATATCTCAGGCCACAACTTGCCACTACCAGCAAGTCCGCAGAGGGTGCTGCAGCTCCTCCACCATCTACTAGTCAACTGCTGCACCAAATACTGAAGCGATTGGACCAACAAGAAAAGAATGCAAAGCTCCGAGAGCGCCGTAACCACCGCCGTTTCAAATACCTCAAGAAGCTACTTACAGGCAATCACAGACCCAATGACGATCCAGGCACTCCGGACTCCACTTCTTTCACCAACACAGGGAGCCACGACGGTCCCCACTGTGGAGACACTACCACTAGCCCACCACTGTTCCTGACAGATGGCACCAAGGACGGTGCAAATCCTTAAGTGTGGGGAGGTCGGTCAGTACCTGACTTCCAGAGGTAATTTTTCTTCCCTAAACACCAATAAATTAGGATATTTAGTTAGTTTACTTTCTTTTGTAGAATAGGATAAATTACATAGTAATAGATTAGTTGCATGCATGTTCTACTTAATTGAAAAGACAATAAGTTTCTTCTAAAACTCTATCTTTGGAACAAAATTTCACTAATTCTAATTAAAACTCTTATGTTAAATTTGCTTGAAGTTGTATTTGGAACATGATTTTTAAAGCTAAAGAACACACAACCTGTGATAATTGAGCCTTTATGCATGGTTACATTATTTAACCATATTTGTTTTATTCTTGTGTGTTTACTTCTCTATGATTGTAACCTATATTTTGTTCCATTTTATATGTCTAATGTTTAATATATTTATATGCTGCATATGATTGAGGCCATTAATTGTTTAGTTCACTTATCCAAATTAAGCCTACCCTTTCAATTACCTTTGTTAGCCACTTTGAGCCTTTAAATCCCATTTGTTCTATAATTTACCACATTACTAGCCTTAAGTGGAAAAATAATTATATACCCTAATTTGAATCTTTGGTTAGCTTAAGATAGAATCGTGTGTGCTAATTAAGTATGGGAAATTGTGGGAACAAAAGATAATACAAAAGATAATAAGGGGATATGTCATGATAATATAATAGGAATTTGGACACCTACTCATGTGAAACTATGAAAATCAAAAATCCATGTGCATTGATAAGCTATGTTTAAAAAAAATATTTTATTCAATAAATAAATAAGGGGACAAAAATTACCCCAATGCCGAGTTAAGAATCCAAAGATCCATGCATGTATGATAAAATCCAAATAAAAAGTTGATATATGAGTATGGAATGTGAAAGAGAATTTTGGGTAGCTAGGTACGTACTCCAAGGTTATATAAAATATATATAGGTTAGGTTAAAGCTTGGGTTAATTAAAGATTCAATTTATAAGCTCACTTAACCATATATGTATCCTTACCTTTACCTTGGCCCCATTACAACCTTGAAAAGACCTCATAATGCTGCATTGGTATATTAAATGTTGTTGATTAGTTAGGAGAAGAACAAAATTTAGGGACCATGATTAGAGAAGGATAGAGTGATTACCCTATACACTGGAGAGATTAGAGTATACATACATCATCAGTGAGGGTTCAATACTTGAAATTCTATGTTCCCCGCTTTCATGAGCTAACTTATTGCATTTTTATCTGTTCTTACTAAATGAGAATTGAATTAGTGAAACTTGGTTTGCATGAGGACATGCTAATGTTTAAGTGTGGGGAGGTTGATAAACCACTATTTTATGGTTTACAATGTGTTTAATTGTGTGGTTTTATCATGGTCTTTACCTACTTATTCATATAATTAGCATGCATTTATATTTCCTTCCTAAAATTATTACATGATTGAAAACTTACTTCCTGGAGACCTTTAATTAGGTATTTTAATCCCCCTTTATTCCATTTGATGTCGTGATCTGTGTGTTAAGTGTTTCAGACTTTATAGGGCATGAATGAGTGGGAGATTGGGAAGGAAGCTTGCAAAAATAGAAGGAATACAAGAAATTGAGGAGATGACCAGCGAGAAGTGATGCGTACGCGTTAGCAACGCGACCACGCGGAAGAGAGGAATTTGCAGTGACGCGGCTGCATGAGTGACGCGAACGCGCGGATTGGGAAAGCAGAAGCGACGCGGAGGCATGGACGACGCGCCTGCATGGAAAAGCAAAACGCCGAAAGACGCGTCCGCGTGAATGACGTGTCCGCGTGACATGCGCGATCTGCAGAATTTCAAAAGTCGCTGGCAGAGTTTCTGGGCCGGATTTTAACCCAGTTTTCGGCCCGGAATTACAGACTAGAGTCAGGGAACATGCAGAAATGGGAGATAACAATTCATTCTGCATAATTTTTAGTTTTAGATTTGGATTTACTCCTCCCCTAGGTTTTTATCACTTGACATTCATAATTAGGATTTTTGGGAAGATTTTGGCTTTAGCTTTTGAGAAGAGTCTACCTCCGGTACTAGTCATCTTATTTTGTTAGTTACTTTTTTATATTTATTCTTCCATATTTTTAATCCCTCTAGAGTTGACTTTGGCTTATTTTTACAAGTTATTAATATAGACTATTTTTATTTTCAATTAATCCTTTCATTATTATTTATCATGTCTTCTTTTATTTTCACCATTAATTCTGTGAATTTTATAATTATGATGAGTAAGTAGTTCCATGACTTGATTGGGGATGATTGAAAGGAACCCTTGAGTTGAACTACTCAAGAGAGAAATTATAATTGGGTTTATTGTTGAATCACCCTCTAATCATTAACTCTAGTCCTTCCCAAGGGAGAGGATTAGGACTTATGACTAGAAACCGATTTCCAACTTGCTTGACTTTCCTTTACCTAGTAAGGGTTAACTAAGCAGAGTAACTTCCAATTATTAATTAATCTTGAGAGTATTTCAACAAGAATAGGGCTTCCAACTAATCTACCCCCAGTCAAGGCTTTTATTTAGAATTAATTAAATTCTCTATTTTAATTTCCTGCTTACCAACTCAACCACTTTTGAAAACACCCGATTGATGAAATAGCACATCTCTCTGCAACTCGTTGGGAGACGACCTGGGATTCATACTCCCAGTATTTTAATTTTTAATATTGTGACAACCCCTTTTTAAATTGATAAGCGGATTTTCGGCTGGTTAAGGACTGTACTTGCAACGTATTCCTGTTAATAAATTCTTAACTCGCCAATTTCTGCCACATCAAGCTCTGTAGAGCCCCCAGACATCAATTCTAAGTTTGGCGTTGGGCAACCCTCAACAAGCTCTAAGCACAAAGGTACTAAAAGAAAGTACCTAATGGCTGGAGGGATAAGAAAGTTCCAACTAAAGGCCTATCACCTGGCATGAGCGTTGTCTTCACTAAGAATCCAGTCCTACCACATACAGTGAGTCGTGTCCTATCTCTAGAGCATGTAGAGCTCATTCATGAGAGGACAGGCAAAAAATTCACTGTCAGGGGCAAAAATCTGAGCCAATACTCACCTCCGTAAGGAGCTAAAGGTCAAGCTAGTGACGTTAAAAGAGCGCTTATTGGGAGGAAACTCAACTTTACTCTACCATATTTATTTTATTTCATTTTCTTTTTCTTTTCAGTTGTCAGTGTCATAATCATATGCATCAGTAAGAATAGAGACAAAATTTCACAGCAGTGAAAATAGAGCACTCTGGATGGAGTGTCAAAGTTGAATGCTAGTGAGGAAGCTCTCACTGGGAGTTTAATATCCCAAGAGGGGAGCATTGCTGGCGTTGAACGCCAGCCAGGGAGCTGTCCCTGGGCGTTCAAATGCCACTACAAAAGAGCAGGGAATCTGGAATTCCCTAGCCTCTCAGGACCTGTAGGTCCCACGAAGCTCCACCTACCCCACTTTCTTCTTCCCCATTGATCATATTTGCTTGAGGACGAGCAAAACTCTTAAGTTTGGTGTTGTAAAAGCTCTGCTTTGTGACTTCTACCACTCTTAAGTATAGAAGAAGATGATGGATCAAACTAGAGAGCATGCACATGAGCCTATGCAGCCGCCTCAACAAAGACAAAGGAGTGATATTGAAGAGATCAAGCACTATATTGGATCCTCAAGGAGGAGCACTAGCCACCATCATTCAGGTGGATTCGTTCTTTTTTACTCCTTTCTTATTTTTTTCTATCTGTTTTATTATTTGTTCTCTTGTTCTAGTTGCATGATCATTTGCATTTGATGTCTTAAAACTTGTAAAATGTTCCATATATCTCTCACCTTACTTAAATAAAAAATTTTATTGAAAAGAATTGAGAGATGCATGAATTCAAATTTAAAATAAGATTAGTTTAATTAGTTTGATGTGGTGTCATCTACTTTTATTTTCTGAATGTATGAAATAAACAGTGCATATTTGAAGTTGTGATTTTAAAATGTTGGCTCTTGAAAGAATAAGAAAAAAAAAGTATTATTGATAATCTGAAAAATCTAAAATTTGATTCTTGAAGCAAGAAAAATCAGCAAAAAGAAAAAAAAGCATGTTACAAAAGAAAAAGAATTATATGCATGTAAGAAAGAAAAAAATGGCAAAAAAAGAAAAAATAAAAAGAAGAAAAATCCATTACTACCCAAAAATGCAGGAATAAGATGGCAGATTGAAAAAGCCAATAACCCTTTAAACTAAAAGGCAAGGGTAAAAGGGCCCAAGGCTTTGAGCATCAATGGTTAGGAGGGCCCAAAGGAATAAAATCCTGGTCTAAGCGGCTAAACCAAGCTATCCCTAACCATGTGCTTGTGGCTTGAAGGTGTCAAGTGAAAAGCTTGAGACTGATCGGTTAAAGTCGTGGTCCAAAGTAAAAAAAGTGTGCTTAAGAACTCTGGACACCTCTATCTGGGGACTCTAGCAAAGCTGAGTCACAATCTGAAAAGGTTTAGCCAAGTAAAGTGCCTGTGGCATGAATGTATCCGGTGGTAATACCAGAAAACAGAGTGTTTAGGATCACGGCCAAGACTCAAAAAGCTATGTTCAAGAATCAAAATAAAGCTTAACTAGGAGAGTCAATAATATCATATGGATTCTAAGTTCCTAAAGATGCCAACATCTCTGAGTTTCAATGGATAGTGAGATGCCAAAACTTTTCAGAAGCAAAAAGCTACTAATTCCCGCTTATCTGATTTTAACTAAGCTTCATTTTGAAACTTAGAAATTTATTGTATCTTAATTTTCTTTTTTATCCTTCTGTGTTTTTAGTTGCTTGGGGACAAGCAACAGCTTAAGTTTGGTGTTGTGATGAGCGGATATTTTATACGCTTTTTTACATCATTTTCATATAGTTTTTAGTATTTTTTATTTTATTTTTATTAAGTTTTTATAGGTTTTAGTGTTAAATTCACATTTTTGGATTCTACTATGAGTTTTTGTGTTTTTGGACAATTTTAGATATTTTCTGGCTAAAATTGAGGAGTTGGAACAGAAGTCTGATTCAGAGACAGAGAAAGCACTACAAATGCTGCCCAAATCTGATCTGCCTGCATTTGAAAGAGCTTTTTTGGAGCTACCAAAGTCCAAATGGAGCACTCTAAACAACTATAGAAAGCTGAGTTCTAGAGCTTTCCAGAAATATATAATAATTTATGCTTTGCTTCGGATTAAAAGGCCCAAAACTGGCGTCCAACGCCAGCTTCCTGCCCCCTTCCAAGCGTCCAATGTCCAAAGCGCAAAGACCAATGTACAAATGCCCAGATAGAACCCCCCAGCTGACGTTCCACACCAAAGGAGCCTCATAGTACGTGGATCTCATCAAAACTCAGCCTAAACACTCACTAAGTGGGCCTCAGAAGTGAATTTTAGCACTAAATAGACTATTTTACCCTTTCTGTGTAATCCTTAGTCATTAACCTAGTATTTAAAGAACTTTTACACCTCTCACGAAGGGAGTTCTACCATATTTTCGTTTTTCACTTTTTTTTTACTTCAATATGAGTTTCTAAACCTCCTAGGTTAAGGGGAGGAGCCCTGTTGAGTCCTATGAATTAATAAAGTACTAATATTTCTCTTCGATCCATGTTTGATTAATTCTAAGATGTATATTTGTACTTCATCGTGGTGAATAGGATGATCTAACCAATTAGCTCTGTTCATCACATTAAGACAAATGTGCCAGACAAACACCCGCGTCTACTTGGGTCAGAATGCGTCTTTCACCAAACAAGGACAACCAACAGCTTGAATATATATCTCTCAGACGGCTAATCCACGACTTCGTTGGAGACTTCTCGAGACATCTGTTCAGCCAATTTTTGGGGAGATTAGGGTCTCTGTGGTAGAGGCTAGAACCCAAAGATACAACATTCTCTGATCCAGAAGATCCGACCTTGTCTGTAGCGTTTTGAGTAGGATCATAAAGGAGAATGGACTGTACGCGCTTCACCCTCAAGTAGAGGTGGATCCACACTAAACCTGGGGTTCAGATCTAGAGGAGTATTGGCAGCTGCTCAAACCAGTGTCAATCACATATAGCCTGCCATTGAAGAAATCATTCACCAGCAAAGAAGACAGTAGTACCAGAGTTAGTTCAGAAAGACAAAGCAACTCCAACTCTCAACTCTATTCCCATCATATAATTTCTATTATTTAATTCAATTGGTTTTACCCTTTCAACATTCATGACATTTAATCAATCAACATACAATCAACAAACTTTAAATTCCGCCTGACTAAGATCTGTAAGACAACCATAGCTTGCTTCAAGCCATAATCCTCGAGAGATCGACCCTGACTCACTCAGGTATTACTTGAACGACTCGATGCACTTGCTGGTACTGCTGCTGTATGAAATAGTGTGGGTTTTGTGTACACGCGCACCATTTCACAATTATAACAACCCTAATTCTCTCAAATATTTCTCATCATCAACACTCTTAACCATTATCAACTCAAACTACACATAATCATCATTCAATACAAGCATCATCCTCATAATTCAATATCATCATTTATCATCAAACTTCTTATCATCAATACTTACCATCTCAACAATATATTCCCACACCTTTCAACTCCAATATACTCATTATTCAACAATTTCACATACATACATACATACCACTCATCAAATTCTTAATTTATCATCATCATTATTCACAATCATCCATAATCAATCATCATACATTTCAACCCTTCACTCAACAATTCTAACCACAAGTCTCTAATCCTCAATCATACATATCATACAACTTAAGCTAAGGCCATCTAGCCTAAATTTTCATAAAACATTACATGTTATCTATGAGAAACCAAAATCATACCTTGGTTTATTCCTCCCTAGCTCGAAAGACCACAAATTATCACCATTCCATAATTGCCCAAAGCTCCAAAAGCACTCCAAGCAGAATTTTAGCCACCAAGAATCAAACTCAAGCCTCTAATTCCATCAATCTGCCTCCATAATCACATAATTTAATCTAATACCATATAACTACCAGTAAATCAATATAGGATTCGCTATATTCCATAATTTCACAAGGGTTTAAGAATTCTCACCATACCAACAGAAAATTGAAGCAAGCCCCAACAATTTCACAAGGTCAATTTGATCATAAACACCAAAGTTTGACAAAGTCTCAACACATTTCTCTCTAATAATTTTGAAATAAGGGTTGAGCTACTGGTAAGGAGAATGAGGATTACCTTCAACTTTGTTCGGTGGGTTTTGTAGAGTTTAATGCGGTGATCGTGTGGCCGCAGACAATGTGGTGATCTGAGCTTCGGATCGGAAGTTATCTTTATTTGAAATCAAACCAAGGGTTTGTGATTTGTTCTCCTCCATTTGTATGTGTGTTCAGCATGTTCTATGATGGGGAGGGAAGGAATGAGCTAAACTCATTAATGTAGGTGGGTTTGGATTAAGCCTTGGGCCCAATTATGGGCTCAATTCGTTCAGTTCGGCCTGTTTGACCCAACTTTGGGCCAAAATCTTTTAAATTAGTAAAATTCATATTTTAATTATTTCTATTTCATTAAACTATAAGATTTAAGTTTTTAATTTCTTTAAATAATAATTAATTTATTAACTAATTTTTCATTAACTCGGAGTTTACAAATCCGCCACAGATGAGGGTTTCCCGACATTCCTTTCCCTTGGGGCATTTGTTCTCTTTCAGGGTGGAGGTAATGCCAGCATCAGGCGCCATATGACTATCTTCATACTGGTTGTCCGCCATACGTGGATGTAGACTTCCAGGTTACCAGTAATGGCGCCAATGTTCCGAGGGTTATCTAAAACGATGATTTGGGCCTGAACGTGAGGTCTATACCCCTTCTGAGGCAGCGTCTGACTTGTTCTGGTGCCGAGGTGCCGCCATCCGAGTTTTTCATGAGGAGGTGGGGGTGATACCTGTAAGAAACTCCGATGCTTAAGTTAGCAAGGGTTTTAAGCAGATTTTTAGTAGATTAGGCTCTGAATGTACCTGAGTGCGTCAGTGTATTTATGGATAACCACCTTTCTAAAGTAGTTCCACCTTTATGGGTAGATAACGGTTTCCTTTATCATTGGAGTTTGTTGAGATCTACCTTCTAAATAAAATAGAGATAGTCAGAGATGTTTCAGGGGGTAATTACTTATTCAGATAAATAGGGTTAAACTACCCTTGTCGTGCCCGACCTCTATAAGGTCGGGTAAGCGGATGAGGCCACCTTATTTGGGTAGGCCTTTACATTTTTGGGGCAGGATATGAACAAAAGATATAAATAAAAATAAGTGACAAATTTTTAAATAGAGTTTAAATTTACGACGAATTAATTGTTAATCTATTGAATTATGAAATATAGTAAAAAAATAAAAAAAGTAAAATATATTTTTTATCCTTAAAAATTGTCAAAAATTTTAAAAATATTTTTAAATTTTATTTTATTTTAATTTTATTTCAAAAATTTTTTATTTACATTAAATGTATCTGTCAGCTAAATTTTTAAGAAATTTAATACTAATCTAATAATAATACTTGACTATTAAGAGTCAGTAATAAAACTTTGTTTATGTCTTACTAGTATTATAGGTTGNTATTAAATTAATTAAAAGTTTTTTTAAAAATTAACTATCAAAATATATTTAATACAAATTTAAAAATTTTAAAATAAAATAAAAATAAAATAAAATAAAATAAAATTTTTGATATATAGACAAAAGTATACTTTATCTCGAATAATAAAACAAAATAAACCATGCGGCAATTATCTATCAACCTTTAAGAATTGACCCTCTTTTCTTTAAAAATTTACATGTTTGGTATCCTCATCAAATATCATAACACCATTTGTAACTCAAGCCCAATTTCTAACTTTCGTTGAAAATTGACAAACAAAAGAAAATAAAGGACAATTTTGCAGCTGCAAAGAGGAATATGCCAAAGCTGATTGAAAACACAACCCCGTGTCTTGTTCATGCAACCACAAGAAGGGAACATATAATCAATCGAGCGATGGATCTAGAAATATTTAGTAGTAAGGGTAAAAATAATATAAAAAATAAAAATAATTAAAAATAAATATTTAAAATTTAAAATATATTAATTAAGTTTTTAATAATTTAACTAACATGCTAAAAGTATATTAATTTAAAAATATTTTGATATAATTATTATTAAAACTAGTATTTTGTCAGATATTTTATATCCATCAAATTATATTTTATTGATTTTTATATAATACAAAAAAATTATAGCTCAACAATTAAAAAAATTATTAAAAATATAATTTGAATGAACTAACTTTAATTTTTTCTAAGTTTTTATAGTTGTGTGAAAAAGATCAACAGAAAAATACATAA
>NC_029779.3:2824837-2834993 GCF_000817695.3 Arachis duranensis | reverse complement strand
ATTTAAAAAAATTAATAACTAATTAATTAATTATTTTAAATTCATAAGAAACAAATTACGGAATGAATGCTTTTTATTAAAATTTTTTGTTAAAAAAATTTAAAATACTTTTTTTTTTCAAAATCAATCCGAACTGATTTTTCAAAAAATTCAAAACTTGACGTTTAAAAATGGTGCCTTTAAATCTGAAAAATATAACTAAGCTTAATGTTAGTTAAGATACATTTGTTACTTGTTAATAATATTAATAAAAATAGTTATAATAAAATAAGTTAATCTCACAATTTAAAAAGATGAGATTATCAAAATTTTATATTTATAAAAATAAATATATTATTATACATTATCAATCTCTAATAATAGTGTATTTGGTAAATTTGTTATTCTTTTTAAGAGGTTTTTTACTCCTAATTTCAGTAAGATATCCAATAACATTTAAAATAATTTAAAATAAAAAAATTATTGTCAACAAGTTTGTTAAGAAAAAAACACGGCTAAAATTATCAATACAATAAATAAATTTATAAATAAATTATACTTTTTCTAAAATAATAAACTTACCAACTAAATAGGTGCAATTATATCCAGGAGCACTGAGAGTGTCAAAATTCACAAAATTACCCTGATTATTCTAGAAGTATGTGCACACATTAGTTTAAATTAACCACATACTTATGATGTGTAGTCTTGAAGTTACCCTAATTGAGTCCAATACTAAAATATCTTATTTGGTAAGATATTTTTTCTTTTAGAAAATTTACGAATCGAGACAAAAAAAGCCCTCTTAATTGAAGTGTATATTTTTTCTTCCTTGAATTGATAAACAAAAATTAAAGAAAAATTAGATGGGGATAAACAAATAAATTTAAAATATAAATAATATAAATTTAAAATAAAATAAAAAATATTAGATTTTAGATATATGTAAATAAATGAATTGATGTATTGTGAATTATGGTACTATATATATCTTATAATTTATCCTTTTATAATTGATTCATAACTAAGTTTTTTTAAATTTGATTGATTTTAATTAAAATTTAAATTAAAATTACAGATAAAATAAATAAATATATTAACAATTTTTAAAACTCTAAATTAACATAAAAGAACGTATATAGCTGAATTTTTTTAAAAATTATATGTAAAAGAACATATGTAGCAAATAAAAAAATCAACAAAATATTAAAAAATATTAAAAAATAATGCTAAAAAGAGTTAACAAATCTTTAAAAAAATAGTGTCAAAATTTAAAAAATAACAACTTAAGTAAAATAATATAAAATTAAAAAAATAACAAGGTAAGTACAATAATATAAAATTTAAAAAATAATAATCTAAACAAAATAATTTGAAATTTAAAAAATAACAATTTAAGTAAAACAACTCAAACAAATAATTTAAAATTTGAAAATAATAATTTAAGTAAATAATAATTTATAATTTATAAATATAAATCTAAAAATTTCTAGTGACGACACCCAAGCAAATAAATTCTCATACTCAATGTATGAACGCTACGTGAACTTTTCATTTGTATTATTATAAAAATAAAGATAAAGTTAAAGATAAAGATTATAGTATTTATGATAAAATAAAATTATAAAAGAAAAGAAAATAACTCCTATCTCTTTTTTTGGTCTCTCACGGTATCCCCCAACCTGGCAGGTCAAGGACTAATCCGCCGCGGTACTGAGCTCCATTTAAGGGTTTACCAGGCGGGATTCGAACCCCCGACACTTGCTTAAGCGGACTAGTGAGCTAATCACTAGACCAACCCAACTTGGTTAAAATAACCCCTATCTCTATTAGTGAGATTATATGTCTTTGTCTCATTGGGGTAAAAAAAATTAGACGCATATTTTTTCCTAAACCCCTAACACACTCTGGAGAAATCCAACATCGCCCACAGGCTTTTTTCTTACCTGGCTATCCCAAGTTATATCATATGATTGAGCACCCATGAAACGGACAAACATTGACCAGAGCTATTCAATGTTCAAAGAATAGTTCTACAAAAATTAATGTACATATTTCTCAGGAGATAAACTATTTTGAATTTTTTATTTTCTTTAAAATACAGTTGAGAGATTTCATAAAAGGTATTTTCTTATTTGATTTGAAGACGCAATAAAAACGACTCAAAAATAGGTAAACACAATTGTAAAAAAAATTTAAAGAATGAAATTTATTATTTATATTTAAAACAAGAAACTAAGAATGAAACTTCTTTTAATTAAAAATACGTATTAACTCCTTGGCCGGTTTTTAATTTACATATGGCCCCAACGCTGGTGTATGAATATGATATGGGGGTGGGGGGTGCTTAACAAGAATGTGGTGACAGTCTTGAAGCAACTCGGACCCTCCGAGTTATCAACAGAAAACGCATGGTCCGAGTTCCATGCATTTGGGTGACGTCACTCAGCAACTCGGACCCTCAGAGTTCTTGAATGCATGCGGACCGTCCGATTTCCGTTTCGCCAATCGCACGGTCCGAGTTCGCTGGACAGGAGACACGCGTCGTTTCCCCACCTGATGCGTATACGGTGCTATGTTAAAACAAGAAAACCCTCTCTCTCACCATCCGAATACACCACTATCTCACATTTCACTCTCAAACTCAGCTTCTTCTTCCTTTCTCTGTACTGGTGTTGCATGGTGGAGGAGAAGAAAAATGTCAAAAAAATATAAAATTAAAGATGTTGATCGATCTGAGCTTCACATTATTCATTATCTCAGTGATCCTGATTATGTAAGTATTTTTTAAATTTTTTAAATTTTTGCTAAAACGTATTTAATTTTTTATGTGAATAATTATTAAAATTTAAAAATTAATTATCATAATTGTTGTTGTTAGTGTTAGAGTCTAAGTAGTTGTGAAATATAAATAAAATGATTATTATATAGTTTTTTTTAAATTTATTTACAGATTATTAATTATATTTATATATCACTGTTAGGCAATTTTTTATTGTTATTGTTGATAGGTTTTGTGTTTTGGAGTGTTGCAGAGAGGGAGAGACCGTAGATATTAGTAAGTCACTAGGAGTTTAATGTTTTTGTATTTTGAATTTTATATTAATTTTTATTATAATTATAATTTAGTGTAATACAATCTTATTTAAATTAATTTATAAAAAAAATTAAGTATAATTGTTCTGTTATGGCAGTAGTTATGTTAATGTTATTGTTCTTGTGAGAAAGTGTTAATGCTAAATGATTAGTTAGATTCTTTTTAATTAAAGCATGTTTGATTTTCCTTTATGAGAATATTTATAAATTATTAATTTTAGTAATTATTACTAGCAAGTTAATGATTACTGTTGTTAGAATATAATTGATGGCATATACTGATTGTTAATAATTTTTATTATGGAGGAAAAAAATATTTAGCAAAAGAGTAATTAACATTCGACTTTATTGTAAATGATGTAATATTGTTGAAAATATTGATTAGGAATATATGTGGGTGTAATGGGTTTCAGCTGCAGTTACGAATAATTTTTAGGATTAATTACATTATTTTGGAAATTAGAAGAATTAGTTATATAATCAGTAAATTCATTCATGATGGTAAGTTAGTAGTTGTTAATTATCTGACAAGTAAGTTGTTATGTTTTTTTTTTATTGTAGAAATCAAGAATGTTGACATGTAACCATCCAGTTCCTCCAGATCGGTACAACGATAGGGTGGAGGATCATTTGCGAATTACCGGGTTCTATCATGTGTCTCAGATTGGGATAGTGCAGTGTCAGAAAGCATTGGTAAATGCTCTAATCGAACGTTGGCATCCAGACACACATACGTTTCACCTTCCCATTGGTGAATGTGCTGTGACATGTAGCTTTAATTCTTGGTCTTCCCACAGATGGTCTTCCAGTGACAGGGATGACAATGAGTAGTTTTGAAGCTTTGGAGGCGGAGTGTTTGCTTCAGTTAGGGGTTGCACCGCGAAAGGAGGAGTGTAGATCTAGCTGCATAAAACTAACGTGGCTGAGGAATCTAAAAGAGAATTTACAATTGACTGATGAAATAAATATACAGAGGTATGTTAGGTGCCACATTATGTTGCTGATTGGAACGATCCTGTTTGGGGATAAGTCTGGGGCAGGTGTTCATTGGAAATTTCTACCCTTGCTACGTGACTTTGTCAATATTGGACAGTATAGTTGGGGCTCGGCATGCCTAGCACACCTTTACAGGGCGTTATGCAGGGCATCTCGTTATAACTGTAAGGAAATAGATGGTCCACTAACACTTCTGCTGGTATGGGCTTGGATCCGACTACCTTATCTATCGCCGGTTCCTAGAGAACCACGCAGTTTTCCACTAGCAAACAGGTAATACTATGTTACAATGTACCCATTTCTTGATATTTAAGCTTCAGTTGATCTAATTGAGAACATCATTTTAGGTGGCGTAACTGGGAGCGTGGTGACCGACGATTTAGATATTTGAAGCTAAATCACTTTAGGAAGGCCTTTGATGAACTGCAGGAAGGACAGGTGTGTTTTATTTTAACAAGTTTTCTACCAAAGCATAATGCATTTTAATTTTTATTTGAATTGTGGATTGTAATGATGAGTATCCCGAATTTTTCCAGTTTGTCTGGGTTGCTTATGCTGTGGATCGTGTGGACCCAAACATAATTCCTACTGAAATCTACATGCAAGCGGTTGTTTGGAGCGCTACAGTTCCATTAGTGTCATTTGAATGTATCGAGTGGCATGCGACCGATAGGGTCAGGCGATAGTTTGGTTTCATTCAGGGAGTACCTACTGTTGAGTAGAATTTGGATAAGGCCCATGGAGAGGTTCTGACTGGTCCTAAGAATCTTAACTGGGCCACGGCACCGAGTCATTCAAAATGGGTGATGCATTGGACAAACAGGTATCACTACGTTCTTTCTGAGCTTCCCATGTCTTCAGAGCATCATTTGGATACTTACATGAACTGGTACCGTACAAAATATGGAAACCGCTTAGCCTTGTTGAATCTTGTGGGTGAAGATAATGATGAAGGTAACCAGGACATGGATGCGGGTAATGATGATATGGATGGGGGTAACCAGGATACTGAGGAGGGTAGTCAGGATATGGATGAGGACAATGAAGATCAAGAGCCACAAATATCACCTCCAAATCCGACTCAAGAAGAACAACCTCAACCCACAACCCAGTATCAACATCAGACACAGTTCACCTCATCATTTCCAATGCAGCAATAATATTAGGGTATGTCACAGTTTGAAACAGGTGAAGGACCTTCTTTTAGCCAGTTGCTTGGTTTCATGGCTGCAGATGCAACACAGTCACAATATGGCCATCAGCCTGAGATCATGCCAGGCAGGTATTCACTGGATGCGAGGTATCCAGGCCATACCTCATCCGTTGCTTCTGGAGGGTTCGTATCTGTCGACTCTAGTAGGAGTGACGGTGGTCGCGGTGTCATTAATAGTCAAAATCCTAGCCGTCTTAACATGGGACTTATTGAGGAAGACACTAACACACTCGAACGAGAAACCGATGCCTATCTAGTTGACGACCCAGATGAGGAAGGCGATGATGAGGAGGATGATATTGAAGAGTTTGATGAGGATGAAGAATCTCGTAACGATGGTATTATGTTTAATATTTTACTTTACTTATTCTATATTTGAATGTATCTTGTTTGCATAATTGGCCTCTGTATTTGGATTTTTCTTCTTGATTTGTTGTAATTATGTTGCTTATGAATATGTAATATGCTGCATCTAGTTGTTTATCCCTTGATTGGTAACAGGTCAGGCACACAGTCCGGATGACAACGTCAAAGGTTACAATCTAAGGATCGATCCCCTACGTCGGAGCGCTAATCGTTTTACTCCTTCTGTATTTAAAAAAGCGGTCAAGAAATGCAAGAGCATTGTGAAGGATGTAAAATGGGGAATGAGAAAGTAGTTGTTTAGTTTTTTTAGGATAATTTGTATATGTTGGAAACTATGTAGTAATGACTTAATGTAGTTTTTAGTGTACTTTGTAATGTTCAGAGTAATATCTTTGTGTTGGACATTATGTAATAATAAATAGCAGTAATGATCAGATTATATTATATATATATTGTGCTTATCTTGTATTGATATTGCTAATGTATTAATGATGTTTATTCTTTAATGTATTAATTTATGCATGTATTAATGATATCAATGTATTTATGTAATCAGGATGGATCAATAAAATAATGACTTTGATGTATTGATGCAAAACATATGCTCATTACGAGATTGATGTATTGATGTGTTAACCATGATATTATATAATGCCACAGATATGTCATAATAATAGATTGTGATAAATTATAGGGTTACATATAACAGGTAATGCTAATTAAATTTGCTCATTCAGGTTATATTATACAATCTCGTGTTAAACATATGAAGCTAGGGGGCACCTCTGTTGGTATTCGTAGCACCTGTCTGACGGCATCTACTACGACTATGTCCTTCAGCCCCACATAAAGTACATCTCCTAGGACGACGTAACATCCGCGTGTCCATCTCATTCAGAAAACGCGTCATCCTTGGGCGACCCTTCGTCACCCGTCTTAGGTACGGATTCGGAATGAACCTAGGTCCTATGTAAGCAGGCCATGTAGCAGGATTACCCAGTGGCCTAAACCTTGCTCGGTACACCCGCCGCACTTGGTCCATCTTATACACATCATGTACATACATTTGCCAATCCAGTCGCTGGTTGGCACAACATGCGAATACATGTCTGCAGGGGATCCTGTCCACCTGGAACTCACCACAGTCACATCGTAGGCCACGTAGATCGACTGCAAACTCCATTTCACTTGGCATCTCCCAAACCTCAAAGACCTCATTCTGGCGGTCAAAGCAACTAACCTGAATATTTCCTGATGCAAGTTGGTTTGCATGCAACTTGGAGGTCACGATTTCAGAGAACACATGCCCAGCATTGATCCTTGCTTCCGCCTCCGCTCTTTTTCGGGTGAATAACTCATTTAGCCTGTAGAATGTTGCCTTCACAAGAGCAGTTATGGGGAGATTGCGTGCACCCTTCAAAACTGAATTAATGCACTCCACAAGATTCGTTTTCATGTGCCCCCATCGATACCCACCATCGAAGGCCAATGCGTACTGCTCGCGAGGAATTCGGTTTAACCAGTTTGTGTACGCCTCACCACGTTCCCGTAACCGCTCGTAACGCACCTCATACTCTCGCACCGTCCTAAAATATCCTGGAACATGACAACATATGCAAATCAAATGAATGTAGGTCAGTAGATTTATGTAAGGAAGATATAAAAATAAATTGCTTAAATTTGATAAA
Source organism: Arachis duranensis (assembly GCF_000817695.3). NCBI lineage: Eukaryota > Viridiplantae > Streptophyta > Magnoliopsida > Fabales > Fabaceae > Arachis > Arachis duranensis. Next base: position 2,827,655 of record NC_029779.3, on the reverse strand, counting down.
TGGTTACCGATGTTCACGACCAATTTTTAGAGGTACGGTGCCTTGAACTTTCTCAAGAAGTTTGACTCTATATGCCTGATGCAAAACATATGAAAAGCTCTTGGAGGTGACCACGCTCCGTTACTGCGTTCCACAGCCGCATTTATGGATTCGTGCCTGTCGGATATTAGTCCCACACCATCACGAGTTACAACATGTTGACGAAGGTTGCTAAGGAAAAAATGCCATGCATCAGAGGTCTCTCCCTCCACAATAGCAAATGCAATTGGGACGATATTGTTGTTGCCATCTTGTGAAACTGCCACAAGCAAACAACCCTTATACTTTCCGTATAAGTGCGTCCCATCCACCTGTACAATTGGCTTACAATGTCTGAATGCCCTAATACAAGGAATAATAACTCCAAAATACACGATGCATTACATGGGTAATAACTCCAAAATACACGATGAATTACCCGAATATCACCCACCAACTCATCCCCTTGATATGCAGGCATAGTCTCAAAATAGACAACAGTTGATGGCTCCTTGTGACACATGGTCTCAAACCATATTGGCAACGCTTCATAAGATGCCTCCCAACCACCAAATATTTTTTCAACTGCTTTTTGCTTAGCCAACCATGCTTTCCGGTAACTGACGGTGTAGTTGAACTTCGATTGGACTTCAGCTATAACCGATTTTACCTTCAATGCTGGGTCCGCCTCAACCAGTGGCTTAATTACTTCTGCAATTGTGATAGAATCCAGCTTCGAATGATCCTGTGAAATGGTGGCTCTAGTACATGTGTGACTACCATTATACCTCCTTATAACCCAACAGTACCTCCTGCTGATCAAGCTAACCCTAATAAGCCAATCACACCCTGACCCATATTGTGTACACTTGGCATAAAATGTCAACGGCTCAGACTCAAACACCCGGTAGTCTACGCTTCGTCGTATGTTATAGTCTTTTACCGCCTTAATAACAGCTTCTCTTGAACTGAACTCCATACCTATGCCAAATTCACCGTCTTCCACAATAGGAATTTCTGCTGGGACAACAGAAATAGCAAAAATTTCATTAACACGTACATATTTAAAAAGCAATTATAAAGGTTAATCAAATTTCACTTAATCCAGCATGCTATAACTCGGAACCTAACAACATGTTATGTCACTCCATACAAATAACTAAGAACAGCAACATATTTAAAAAGCAATCCGCATTTCCCGGTTCGACCGGGATACCAAACGAACCGAACCGGTCAGGCTGGTTCAACCGGCAAACCTTTAAACCGAACCGGTCCTGTCCGGTCCGGTTCATGGGAGTTGAACCGTTAAAAGGAACGCACCAGTGCAAATCATTATCACAAACTCATTCAATCCGTCATAACCACCATACCATGCACAATTTTATTATTAATTTCTAATTCATACTTCTAGCATATAAAAGTTAAAAAAATAAAATCAAACACCCCTAAACTTGCTAACTCATAACTGAATGAATGTCTAACTAATAAAGGACTAACACAACATTCACGTACCTGCAGTCATATATTCTGGAAATTCTGGAACATGCATGGCTTCCAGATCTAAAATTCGCATGAAGGATGGCTCCTCAAACGGAACTTCGTTCCCGAGTGCATTTGCCACTTCCGTGACATCTGGGGCCATGGGTGCGTCACCTTCATCTTCATCTCCATTTGGAGCAACAAATTCATAGTTGCTTTCGAACTCTTCCTCACTGTCACTATTATAATCTTCCCGTAGAATATTCCGGTCTGCCTCAGATTGTTCGAACTCAACATACATCTCGATCCATGAGATCTGGAACCGATTTTCAAAATACATTGAAAACATCTCCTGCATGCTCGCTTCATCCGTCACATATTTAGTTTGATACTGGACGAATCCACCAAACACCGGTATGGGATATCTGTATAGCATACACGATATCTTTCTTGCCCTCTCAGAATCAATCTTTTCACATATTACACCTTTCAACTCTTCAAATGAGATAACAAAGGGAATAACAACATCTAGTGGATTTTCACAAATAAATTTAACTCCTTCAGTCGTTTGTAACAAGATCTGACCAAAGTAGTATACTTTTAGTAATACTCTATCACTCATTTTTTCTCACTCAACACAAAAAAAGCATTACATTAATCTTTAACTACAAGATTTTCAAATCTCAAAACTGTAAAAAATGGATAGAAGAAAGAAGAAGAAGCGGCAGTTCAGAAACGAAGAAGACGCCACAAAGCACCCACCAATTCACCTCACACTTTTATATCACCATCTTTGCAGAAATCGGACCCTTCGACTAGGTTAAACATGCATTGCAGCAAGTTTAAAACGTATGCCACCAACTCGGACCATCCGAGATCCTCCAAATCTTTCACAACACGGAGGGTCCGACTTCAATGTTACCTCGGCTATGAACTCGGACCCAACGATATGTTGGAAAAATGAATCATCGTGAATTCGTAGGGTCCGACTTCAATAACACTAAATTCTGCTCCTCCCCACACAAATCGGACCCTGCGATTTGTTATTCAAAATATTGATTACAAAGAAAACGCACAGTCCGTGTTCCTGCTGCTCAAACTGACAACAAACTGTCCCACATATATGTCTGTTTCCCCCCTAAACCATATCGAAGTTAAGCTCACTCATGCCCCCCATTTCGAAAAAAATGAGCCACTTTTGGCCTATCAAATTGGATAATACTCAAATCTAAAAATTTTAATATATGAGGACTGAATTTTATACAAACTTTTTAATTATTTTTTTTGTTATATTTTTTATTATATAAAAATAATATCTGCA
>NC_029779.3:2824471-2824777 GCF_000817695.3 Arachis duranensis | reverse complement strand
ATTATTGAGTTTTGTTAAAAAAAGTTTATCAATATATATAGAAAAAGCCATAGAATTTTTTTTAATAATTTTATTTTTGACATAATAATTATACAAAACAGACGCAACAATATCAATAATATAATAAAATTACAAAATACCAATATTTTTATAATATGTTTAGTTAAAAGTAAGATAAAATTTTTTCCTTTCAACAGTATAAATTAAAAAAATTATTATTTTTTACAAAAACGAAAGTCTAAAGTATATAATATAATTATCAAAATATAATGGTGAAAGTTATTATTTTTATATAACAATATTAAC
>NC_029779.3:2820706-2824217 GCF_000817695.3 Arachis duranensis | reverse complement strand
TCCGATACCAACATGAAGGATTTTTTATTTTAATAAATAAATTAATTATAATAATTACTAAAATAAATAATTTAAAAAATATTTACTGAAATAAATACTTATTTCTTATCTCGTTTACAGTAAAAATAAGATATATGTATTTATAAATAATTAAATATAAATTTTAAAAATAATAAAAAATATTAATAATTTAAATTAGACTAAACTATTAAAAATGAAATATTTCAAATAATAGAGCAAATGTACTATTTTAAATAATAGGTATTAACAAGTTTATTTGAATTGCAGATAAGTGCACTATTAAATTGCCCACTATTAACACGGTTACTTTTTTTCTAACTACGTACTATTTAAAAATTTGAAATATAATTTAAATATACGTAATTTATTTGATGACCCAATTAATACCTGTCACTATTCTATTGGCATAGAATATAGAATCTTTTTTACTAAAATTATAGGGCAATTTACGCATCTAAATTGTTTGAGCCCCAATATTACGCAAATACATTGTTTCCAAATTCAATACGCAAATGCATTGTTTCACTATTTTATGTAAACCGCTACTGGCAGTAGCGGTTTATAGGTGTGCATAAACCGCTACTACTTGCCGCAGTTTATGTGTGGGAGTGTGTGAGTGTAAACCGCTGCTGCCAGCAGCGGTTTACGTGCGTGTGTGTGAGTGTAAACCGCTACTGGCAGTAGCAGTTTACGTGTGATGGGCTGAATGGGGTTGCCTATATAAACCATAGAGGGGCCAAATGTGGAGAGGTAGAGTGTTATTCACAAATGGAGGGGGAGGATAGTTTTGTGGCTCTGGTTCACTGCTCTGAAAAAATTCAAAAGAGCAAAAGGCATGGTGTAAAATTCACAGATAGAGAACCGCTTAGTATTTTTATCCGATCGTCGAATACGTTGGCGGAGATTAAGCAAAGCATATTACGGAAGCTCGGTACGTGTGGGACGAAGTGGGTAAAAAAATTATTTTACAAGATTCCCATTGATGTTGTCTCAACTGGTGTGAGATATGAGACCTTCGTGATCGGGTCAGATGAAGACTTGCAGGTCTTGTTTCACTGCAGGCGTAGTTTTCCGGAGGTGAGGGTAACTGAGCTGTTTGCGAAGTTGGAAGATGGTGTGGATAGCTCTGGGGCATCGATACCTAATCCTCAGTCGACCCCAGCTGGTGGTGCATCAACATCGATGCCTGTGGTAGCAGTGGCAGTTCCGAATGCGGAGCCCGAACGTGCTGGGGCTGTTCATGCATATGTTGGTCCTGTTGTTCCTGATTTTGAATGCGATGCCGGACCGGATCGAGTTGAGAATGCACTGTTTGACGATGATTCGGATGAGGAGCCTGTCGATATTGGTGGGGACAGTCATGATGATATTCCATGAGGTGGACGTTCAGCCCATGGAGGTTCCGGTTCTGCAACACAGGAGTACCCTCCCCGCCTCTCTTCTTTGAACTTGGAAGCCATCGGCCAACAGCAGAATGCTGATGCAACATGCGACTATGCTCCTCTGTAAGTATCTCTGGATGGACCACGGCAAGTACATCAAGCGCGGAGTAGGGCTCCCATACAATCTGAAATTTCAGAACTCATCATACATTACAACAACAAGTATATATCTAGTCACGACTAGAGAGCAAACAAAAAATGAAACTCTAACTGCTATAAAACTTACATCACGAGCGGTCAATCGATCCAATGCAAGCCGATACCTAATGACCCTCTGCTCCTTTCCATCGTTAGGAGGTAAGTAGGCAGACCACCTAAATTTAAGTCATATGAGACACAAACTTAAAAAAAACCCCAAGAAATTTGTTAAACTTAAAAAAGCATAACCCATACCTAGATGCCAGCGGGAAAGAGAAAACCTCAAACCCGGCCGGCCTCAAAGACGGAAACCGCCAGAATATCCAACTCTGTAGCAACTGGAGCGGGCCCACAAGATTAGTCATATTTCTGTTCGCTACCCGACACATGCATCGGTACAGCCACGTCCTGCAATGTCACTGTGCATTCTCCGAAAGGCATGTGGAACGTATGCGTCTCAGGACGCCACCTCTCAACGAACACACTAACAAGTGGCTCATCCAACCAGAACCATTGGCTGTTTAGCCTTGCCAAATGGTACAATCCAGCCCTCTCTAAATACGGGATGATCCTTTCATGCATGGGCATATTCTGTTGCCATCTCACACTGTATATACACCTAGTGGGCTGCACAGAACAACAAAGAAAAACAGAGTCTAATTAAATTCTCCTATCCTTAAACAAATTCCCATATCTAACCGTATACGAATACCTTAAACCATCAACAAATTCTTCTATATAGTATTAAAAAAAATTTCCTAGTCACGATAGGAAAAATAACAACACACATACTTTACTAAATAACATCCAGAAATTTTAAAATATTGTAAAGCTTTAAAATTTAAAACTTCATATCATACAAATATCCTAAACAAACTATAATAATTCACTAACGTCAACTATCCCTTTCCCTAAACTAAACCAACACCATGTAGCATAACATTCATTGAAGGGATTTGAAATTCAGGTAACTAGGCATATTTATAACTTACCAAGAAAAACTCAAAATACTAAACCAAAATCAGTGAACTAACATCCTAGCATGCGAAGCCTAATTTCAAACTAGAGGGAATAATCTATAAATTCTAATTTGTCTACCTAACCTACCATTTTTCTGACTAACATATGCAAAGCCTAGAAAAAAATAAATGTTAACTAACCTCGTCACCAATAGAACCGACAATATGCGCAACACTGTTCAGTCGATACAGGGTCCTACCTGCCATGATAACTCGCCAGAAGTCGCCGCTGAGAAACCTCGGGCCCGCTCACAACTTGCTCTGACCTCTCTCTAAAATTTTCTCTCTCTAAAAAACTCCACAAACTATCTAAATGCATAATCCGCGGCTACAACCACGGTTTATATAGGCAAAGCATCACACGTAAACCGCTACTAGCAGTAGCGGTTTACACTCACACACACACACACGTAAACCGCTACTGCCAGTAGCAGTTTACACTCACACACGCTAGCAGCGGTTTACACTCACACACTCCCACACATAAACCGCGGCAAGTAATAGCGGTTTATGCACACCTATAAACCGCTACTGCCAGTAGCGGTTTACATAAAATAGTGAAACAATGCATTTGCATATTGAATTTGGAAACAATGTATTTGCGTAATATTGAGGCTCAAACAATTTAGATGCGTAAATTGCCCAAAATTATATTTCAAATTTTTATGTACTCTCATACAACAAATAAAAAAAAGTAAGTGAATATGGAAGAAGCAGAGTAATTATCTAGATCAGTTCCAAAGATTTTAAAAACGGACATTTTAGTCCCCAAGAAAAACCAATATACAAATCAATTCTCAGCATTTCTTTCTATTAGACATAATAGTCCTCCGTCCAAAAATAAAATAAAATAAAATAATAATTATTATTTGCACAATAATATTGTACTAT
>NC_029779.3:2815339-2820160 GCF_000817695.3 Arachis duranensis | reverse complement strand
TTATTTTGTCCAAAAAATACAAAAAATATAGTACAATATTATTGTGTAATTAATAATACTAAATTTATTTTATTTTATTTTTAGATGGAGGACTATTATGTCTAATAGAGAAAAACGTTAGGGATTGATTTGTACATTATTTTTTCTTGAGAACTAAAACGTATATTTTTAAAATCTTTAAGGATTACTATGCCAGAAAATGAAATGTGAATTGATTTATCTGCCGGAGTAAAATTTTGGAGATTGATCTGTGTATTAATTTTTTTTGGGACTAAAATGTCCGATTCTAAAATCCTTGGAACTAATTTGGGTAAGTACTCTTTTTATATTTATAAATATATATATCTTATTTACCGTGTAAACGAAATAATTTTTCATGTATCTCATTTAGAGTGTAAATGAGATACAAGATGAATATTTATTTCGGTAAATATTTTTTAATTATGTATTTTAGTAATTACTATAATTATTTTATTTATTAAAATAAAAAATCCTATATATATACCAATCTTCATTTAAAAAAAATCATTGTCATCCCTTTTTTATTGGAAAGTGAAGCATTGCTAGACTTTTACTTGTCAAGGACGAAACATGATATAAGCCAGAAGTTGGAAATACAGCTAGATATTGACTGTGATACAGTTTGAGTAAAGATTTTTTTTTTTTGTTGGTATGTAAAAGGTTTGAGAAAAGATTTGCTGATACATCTCAAATGCTAACCATAAACTTTATTGTTATATTTGATAGTAGGGATGGTTATTTTTCATTAGAAGTGAAACAAAAATGTTTTGCAAAATAATGATTTATTTGTACAGTATTTATCTGAATTAATGATAACACAAAATGATACATTTTCCCCTTAAATAATTATAACTAAATAAAGGTATTGCCATTTCAAAAACAAAATAAAATAAAATAGTGAATATCCATCCTGGTCCGAGTCTTGGGTTGGCCTACCATACTCCCGTTTACACGCAGGATGCTAATTAAGTGTGAAGAAGCCAACCCACTCACTCACTCTCGCGTTCACATAAATACATCATCACGCATTAACCCCCCATTACATTCGCAAACCTCATCACCTTCGCCGAAACAGAACAAAGGCTCACGCAAACACACACACAACCCTCCAAAAACCACCCACCGCGATCTCTGATCTCTCTCTAAGCTAAGCAATTTTTTTATTTCCCCAGTCACACAATTTCCCATACATACCTTGTTGCTTGATAATTTTAAGCGACGATCGATATGGTGAGAGCCTGGCACTGCTTTCCACCATCATCCCCTTGTTGGGTGCTCCTCCGTCAACCGCCACAGCCACATTAATTCCCTGGCTCTGTGATTTTTCTGTTTGGTGCGACCAAACTCAATCGGAGAAGCCAGCAGCGAAGGTGCAGAGCCAAATGCTCGATTCGGTTCTGTTGGCGCTCTTTCTGCCATGCCTTGGCATGAGCGCCATCTTTACAGTCTACATGTGCCTTCTCTGGTACGCCACCACCCGTCACTCGGCTGACAGGCTACCGGTTAAGCCAGTCTCTGAGAAGGGCCTCTCCTCCTCTGACTTGGAAAAGCTACCGAAAATCCCCGGTAAGGAACTGGTCATGGGCTCCGAATGCGCCGTCTGCCTCGATGAGATCGAGAACGAGCAACCGGCTCGCCTGGTTCCTGGTTGCAACCACGGGTTCCATGTTGAATGCGCTGATACCTGGCTCTCCAAGAACCCGCTATGTCCGGTTTGTAGAGCCAAGCTTGACCCTCAGCTTTTCACTCCTCAGAGCCATTGCTGAATCTGGAAACAATGCAATCTTCCCTTCATTTTCTCCGTCTTCCTCCTTCCCAATAATTACAGGCTTAGCTTGCCATCATTAAAATTAAAATAAATAAATAAAAATGAAGGAACGGAAAGATTAAATTTTAAGAGCCATAGAAGCCGCCATTTACATTATAGCCTTAATTTATTTGTTATTGTGTAGTCACTAGTGTTATGTTAGGGGTCGTTTGTGAGTGACTATGGTAACGTAGCGCCGAAAGCACACTCTTTTCTCTCTTGGGAGGTTGTCGCTATCACTGATCTTGGAGAGGGTTGAACGTGCGGAGGAGGTTGGCGAGGTGGAGATTCATAAACTTTATTAATTACTGGTAGTTTAATTTCTTATTAATTTGTCAATTTATTTATTGTTATTATTATTATTATTATTAATTGGATGTGGTTGATGTGTAATGTGTTCGAGAAGCTTTCCAGAATTTGTTGCCTTTATTATTGTTATGACTGTTTCCTACTTTTTAATTTTTATTCCCCCTCCCAACAAAAGAAATTTATTGCATGCAAAAGGGGTGTTTACTCTGGCATAGCATAATTGTCATGAATAGAGGGTGGAAGAGGACAGAGAGCGGGAAATTCACGCAAACACGTAGTCCTTCAGGTTTCGTCGAAGCAAGTGTTTGTTGGGTTGGGCCGTGAACTGAACGATTTCATGTTCTTTTCGTAATGATCACAGAGAAGCTCGCCGTGATTTTGATTGCAGTTTGATCTTATCAAAAGCACAACTAGGTGCCAGCTAGATAAAATTAATATTATTAATTTATACATGTTATACGAGCTGTAGTACAATGGTCCATTTTCAATTCCTTTAGGTTAAGCGCCGCTGTGAAAAAAGAGCAATTAATTGAGCACTATAAGGATTGGTTTGTGGTGGGGTTTGTTGAAAATGGCTTTATTCATGAAACCAGGACCCAGGCCAGGATCATTGATTGCATGGGATGGCCCTCAAATGGTGAATGGTGGCGCCACGTCACGGATGTGGACAGTTAGCAGCCCGTGGGAAAAGACCAAATAAGGTCCTTAAGTTGCATCGGTGGCAGAAAGTTTGTTGCATAGCATTTGACTTTTGAAGATTGGGAAGGGCAATCTCCATCACACTCATCATAAACTTTTGTAGGTGTCTCATAAGGATCTACACGAGGACGTGAAGGGTACGGGTAGCGTCTGGTTGAAAGCTTTGCATTGAGAGTGCATTACGGAAGAAGATACATGGAACCTTCACCTCATGATATTTTCGGGGAGAGAAGAGGGATAAGGAGAACACATATATAATCAACGAGTTCATATTCCATTTCACGGGTTTCGACCAACGTAACGTAACTTTACCATTTAAATATCTTGAATCACGTTTAAAGGACATAGATACTTTTAATTAAGATAAAAAATATTATGCAAATACAAAAGCTTAATTATTTATATTTTTATACATTTATGAATGACCAAAATCTCGATTCGATTCGTACTAAAATCATCGGATCTAATATCCACGATTTTTAAGTTTAGATTCGATTCGATCCGCACTTTTTAAGAGTTTATTTTTATTAAAAAATATCAATAAAATTCATTTTTTCTATTCTTTTAAATATGTTTACTCTTAAAATAATATTAAACATACTTTTCTTAAATAATAAATTAAAATAATATAACATATATGATAATTATTAATTGAAATAAAACATAAAAAGAATATTTACTTATTTATTTCTTTAATTTTGCGGATACACGGATATGCGGATCGGATATGCGGATACCAACACAAAATCCGCAATCCGATCCGATTAGTGTGCGGATCCGATCCGAAAGCCTTGCGGATCGGATCCATATCCGCAATTTTCGGATCGAATTCGGATAAATACCGTGGATATGCGGATCGGATCCGATCCATGGACACCCCTACCTTGCACACTAGTTTAAAATTTGAAAACAACAGGTTTTTCCCCCCGTAAAATCTTGAATTTCACGATTTTCAGTTGAATTAATTACAGTTGTATTATTTTGGTGTTTTGATTTCTTCCGTGTGAATATTGTTTGCTCGATTGGTACCGAGAAGCATATAGAGTATCTGATACTAGTGGGTGCCCAATGTTGCACAAGTATACCAGAACAAAAATGTTAGGCATCCAAATAGTTTTACTAACCAAATTGAATCAAGCTGTTGAAAATAAAACCTACTTAGACACTACTCTCTCTCTCTCTCTTATTATGTTCATTCTTTTTCTTCTTTTAGTGAATAACGTCCTTCACACAAACTTCGCTCTTCCTTCTCTTTTGATTTTTCGTTTTATTGTGCTATATCTTTTATACATTTTGTTTAGGAGTGTTTACGGATATTGGATACTTAATTACTCGTCTGAATTCGAATCGAATCAATTAAATTAATTTTGAAACTAACGGATAATCAGGTATAATTCGAACCCAATCAATGATATTATCTGGTAATTGGTTCGGATAATGGTTCTAGAGGAGTGGAACCCAAATTAATCCCTAGACCCGAACCTTTATTAATTAAATTAAAAATAATATTAATTTAAAATATATAAATGTGTTTTACTGATTCTAACCCAATAACCTTAACCTAAACACATTGAAGCGGCAATCACCCATGGTATGAACCTAGCAGAGCTTTTTCACCACCTCACCGTTACTCATCCAACCAAATCGGTGGCAGCTTTCTCACAGCTTTCTCTCTGTTGGCATCTCCGTCAGTGTCGTCTCTGTCAGCATCGTCTCTATCAGCGTCGTCTTTTTTAGCATCATCGTCTCCGTGACCTTCAACATCGTCTTCTCTAGTAGTAGTAGCGTTGTCTTCTCCGTTAGCGTCATCTTCTCCGGCAGTGTCTTCGTCTTCCATCAGCGTCGTCTCCACTAGCGTATTTTGTCCAACGTGCGTCAATGTTTGTGGTGTCATCTACTCGTCAACAACATCGTCACTTCCGTCTGTGGTTATAACACCTCGAATTTTTGAAAAAATAAATAAAAAGTTATTCATAATTTATTAT
>NC_029779.3:2790046-2815254 GCF_000817695.3 Arachis duranensis | reverse complement strand
TTCCTTTGGCCGAAGCCTTAAAGGAGCTACAATCAAAAGTATAAAAGTATATTATATTGTTATTATATTGTTATTTATATATCTCGATTTTTTTAGATTCATAATTTCAATAAAAAATTTAATCTGATAAAAGTATGCATTTGTATTTTTTTCTCTATCCATTGGTATTTTTTTTATCCGGTAGAAGTTGATGTTGACGTAGTTCTTTTTTCTCTTGACTTTGACCAACTGAAGTTCTAGGAGGCACGTACAGACGATTTCTAACGTTTTTCTCTTTAGCAGTTCAGTCAGAAAATTTCTCCAGAATTTTCGTTGATTCTTATTTCATACGGAGGTAGGAATTTTATTTTAAAATTAACAATTTTTAATTTATGAATGTCCAACAGTATAGTAAATAATTGCAAATATGTTAGTAATTATAATATTATTGAGATTAGATTTCTTTGCTATATATGAATGATTGGCTGTGATTTTGGTTGATTTTGATAATTAATTTGATTCATTCTAAATTGAGTACTGATTTGGATTGAGATAAGTTAAGGAATGATAGAAGTGAAGGAGTCGTGAGGGTGGTGAGTCTATTTTTAAATGGAGGTTCTGTCCAAATTCTTGTAAAAAATATACGAAAAAGTGATTTTATTTTGGAAACCTAATTTATGAGCTTATTTTAAGAAATAACTCTATGTTAGAAAAAGATTTTGTTTACATATTTACTTATATTGAGAAAAGGATTTTGTATTAAAAGTTTGAGTTATAAATTTATACTAAGGAGTGACTTGGGTTTGATTTAATAGCAAAAGAACTCAAAGGGAGTTGAATTTTATTAAAATGAAAAGTGGCTTGGCTTCAAAGAAAATATTTTAATTACTGAAAAATTATTTGACATTTGGAAAGGTTGAGAAATGGATTGGTTAGAACCCTTGAAGGATGACAAAGCCCAGATTTTAGAGGAAATGCTGTCGAAATTTTTATAAAACTTCGAGGCTTTGTTTAAATCGTTATTCAAAAGAAAATTTGATTTAAGACTCATACTACTTGGTTTTCAATTTATCAAGAAAAGCACTATGTCTTAAGTTTAACCTATTGAAAAAAGATTCTTGTTTTAAGCTATAATTTGAGTTCAGTTTATTAAGAAAAATAGTTTTTATTAAATGTTAAGAAGTTTGACTACCTAGAAACTAATCGATTTAAGGTTATGATAGACAAATAAATATGTGGTGATGTGAAGGTTTGATTGATTATTTGGTGATGCGGAGGTATGTGTAATTAAGCGGTGAAACAGAGATATGTTTAATAATGTAGGTGATACAGAGGTGTGTGTATGTAATTGGTGATGTGGAGGCATAATAAAGAGAAAGAAAATGAGAAGTCATATCAAAGAGATAACTGGAAATGTTTTGAGGGTTACCTGAAACTGTAGGTCGATCTCGGACGAGATCTTCTGTGCTGGTCGGAGCCGACGTGTCCGGCAGGTGTGTAGCAGCCGGAGCTGGTGTGTCCGACTTGTGGAACTGAGAATGCTACTGATCCCTTGTCACCGAAGGGTGGGGGGTACCTGCAAGGGACTCCGATGCTTAAGTTAGCAAGGGTATTAAACAGGTATTGAGTAGAATCAGAGTATGAGTTATACCTGGGTGCTCCAGTGTATTTATAATGGTGAAATGTGACATTCTTTAGATAAGATAAGTTAGTTATCTTATCTTATCTTTTGTCGAGGTCAGCTTATCTTCTATGGAACCGGCCTTATCTCTATAGGCTTGGGCTGCCCTTGGATCGGGATCGTATTCCTTGAGTTGGGCCTTTCTTTGGGCTTTCCTGTCGATTTGGACCGAGTTCTTTGCGAAGAAGTCGGTCCGCTTGACCTAAAGAGGTCGGTCGCCTTGTCTGTAGAACATTCCGGGTCGGACAGCTCGACCCAGGGTATGAACAGTGCCCCTACTTGAGCTCGATCTTTTTGTTGAGGTCGAGTCCTGGACTTCGGTCCTTCTCTAGTGAAGCCGAACTCAAGGATTTTGTCGATTCCTTTGTAGAAGCTTTTGAATGTAGAATGTTTTTCCTCTAAAAGTACGCGCTTTTGTATCGGCGCTTTGGGAATGTGCGAGGGTTTAATGCCTTCATTAATTTTAACATTAATTGCCCCGTTTCCCTTAGGCTCTTTATTCTGATTTTGAAAACTCAGAAATGGTTTCTCTCCTTCCCCCTTTTCGTAACTTCTTTTCTCCGCTCTCTTCGCTCTCTGTTTTTCGTTTGCGCTTCTGCTTTCTTGTGTTGTGGCTTTCGTTTGGCGATTTTCTGGGCAGCTTTCATTTCTGCGACTCCATTTTTCTTTCTCGAAGCTTCTTTCGTTTCCAGGTTAGTCCCATTTCTTTGTTTTTGTTTTTGTGATGAGGTTTTGATTTTGATCCTCCTTTTAGAGAAAGTTTGGATCTTTCTGTTTCCATTGTGCCCTAGATTTGTTGAAATGTGCGTTCTGGGAGTTTCTCCATCTTTTGCATGATCCTTTTTGCTTTTGCTTGATGCTTTTAGGGCTTTGCATGTTCTTTGTTGTTTCTGTTCTGATACTACTGTCCGCATCTGTTCCTCGTTTTATTTGAAGGTTGCTTTTGTCTGATTCTGAAAAAGGTTGCATCTTTAATGGTCTCTGCTTGGCGTGTTTGATGTTTTAGGGATGGTTTTTGCTGGTTTAGACTGTAAAGCAATGTTTTTGATGACTTTTTGTGTTTTGCTTTGATGGAAAAATGCTTGCTGTTTGAAGCCTTCTTTTCTTGTTTTGAGAGGTGTTGGGATGCGAGAAGTAGATTTTTCCTAGGAACCTTGCTTTATTATTGCCTCCAAAGGATGCCCTAGGACTTTGGTCTGAGTCTTGGGGTTTTTCTTTTCTGTGTGTTCGCTTGTATCGTATTGAGTTGTTTTCTCCTTTGTCCGAGATGTTTTTAGTAACCCCATCTTCTTTTCTTACTTGTAGGATTAGTTGGCCTCATGTCTTCTCGAAATAACATTGTAGAGATGTCTTCTAGAGTTCCCGAGGGGATGTCCGATTGGCTGGACTCCCTTGTTTTGTTGTGTGTTTCTGTTGTGGATGCTGAATTTTGCACAGAGCTGAGGAAGCACCATAGGATTTGTGGTAACAGTGCTCGTGAGGAGGATCATGAGCTTGTTGCTCCTGATTCTGATGAAAGAGTTTGTTTTCTGACTTCCATCGAGAGGGAGCGTCCCTTCTTCTATGCTATGAATACTTCTTTAGTCAGTTGAACGTTACTTTTCCTTTTACTACTTTCGAGACCGACCTGTTGTGGTCGTGTAATATTGCCCCATCCCAGCTTCACCCAAATTCCTAGGGTTTTATTAAAATTTTTCAGCTTCTCTGCCGAGAATTAGATGTAACACACTCTCAGACTCTTTTCCTTTATTTGTTTGTTTCTGCCAAGCCTGGCGGTTCTTCAAAAAAGAAAGCTTCCTGGGTTTCTTTCAGGTCCGCTGACGTTGGAATTTTTGCTAGTAAAGAATTTTATAAAAATAGTTGCGTTGTAGATATAGATTCTAAACCAACATAAATCCCTTCGTGCAAACGTTTTGGTTGTCACAAGTAACAAACCCCTTAAAATTGATAACCGAGTATTTAAACCTCGGGTCGTCTTCTCAAGGAATTGCAGGGAGGTATGTTCTTATTATTGGTTATGAAAAAGTGTGTTTTGGCGTTGAGAATGAGGAATGAATACGGCAAATAATTTAAATGGCAATTAAAATAAATAAATACTGTAATGCAAACCCTTTGGCAAGGTATGAGAAATTGGAAGTCCAGACTTAGTTATTCTTGTCAATAATAATGAAAGTTGAATCTTAATTCCACTTAGTTGACATTTGCTAAAGCAAAGGAAAGTCAAGGGACTAATTAATTTGACCTTCGAATCCTATTTATTTCCTAAGAAAAGGTTGGGATTATTGAAGTTCAGTTCAATTAGCAAAGATAACAGTTATCAATTATGTTGAGCTAAGATAACTCCTGAGTTACTGATTTTTTAACCAAGACCAAAAAGGGAAAAGTAAATCAATTCTACTGGAATGAAAATGTCTTCAGATTGGGAATAATCAATGGCATAAATAAAAGAAGGCAATATTAAACTGAAATACCTCAAATAACATTAAATAAGAAAATCATCATGAATGTGGCATAAGCCAAATAGGCAACATAACTAATATAAGCATTAAAGTATCTGAGAATAAGAGATAAATATAAAGTAAAAGAACATTGAACCTCGGATCGAGAGTCACTCCTAAAACTAAGAGAACTCCTAAATTCTAATCCTAAAGAGAGAGGAGAGAACCTCTCTCCGCACTAAATCTAAATCATGGAAAGTGACTAAAAATTCTCCCCTTGAATGGAATGCATTCCCTTACTTCATAACCTCTGGTCTATGCCTTTTGGACTTGGATTTGGGCCAAAAAGGGCTTCAGAATTCGCTATGAGCGTTTTCTGCAATTTCTGGCGCGTGGCCTCTATCACGCGTCCGCGTGGGTCACGCGGTCGCGTGAATTGGAGTTTTCCTTATCGCGCGGTCGCGTCAGTCATGCGGCCACGTCATAGGTGTTCTTCTTTAGGTGCACGGTCGCATCAGTCATGCGGCCGCGTCGCTGCTTCTTTGCTCTTGGCACGCGGTCGCATCGTCCATGCGATCGCGTGGATGCCAGTTTCTCTAAAACTCTGTTTTACGCTTTCCTTCCATTTTTGTATGTTTCCTTTTCCATCCTTTAAGTCATTCCTGCCTTAGAAGATCTGAAACTACTCAACACACTAATCATGGCATCGAATGGAAATAAAGGTAATTAAAATAATTAATTTTAAAGCATAGGAAACATGTTTTTCATAAACATCACATAATAAGGAAGGAAAAGTAAAACCATGCAATTAATATGAATAAGTGGGTGAAGGATTGAATAAATCACTCAAACTAAGCACAAAATATATCACAAAATATGGGTTTATCATCCGCCCAGGGCCATAAAGTTTTTGCTATGTATGATGAGTCCTTTAAGGACTTCAAGAATTACTTCTTTAGGGTTCGTGCTGTTGACGGGGCCCGCCCCTTTTTTCTTGATGAAAATGATGAGCCTTCTTTCCCTCTAGAGTGGCAGAGGGATGTGAGAGTGTCTCGCTATACCTGGGAGATGCTTGATGATGTTGAGCGTGCCTTTGTTGTTGTTCTTGAGGATCTATGGGGGGCACCACCCCATCTTGATACAAAAAGGTTTTTGAATGACCCGTCCTTGGTTCGAACTGTTTTGGGTACTTGTCTGACTTGTTTCTACACTTGTTTCTTGATTTTTTCTTCCTCTTATTGTGATTGTAACTCTTTGCTGTGGCTGATTCTGTATTTGCAGAGATGTCAAAGAACAACGACTCCATGAAGGCCTTTAAAAATGCAAAGAAGGCAACTGCTGCTCTGAACATCTCGGCCAAGGTGGCCGGAGAGGGATCTTCTCAGGTTCCAGTGAAGCCTCCTGTGCCGAGTTCTCCCGGGCCGAGGAAAGCAATTCCTACTCCTCGGTTTCGTCAGGTTGATCCTCCACAGACTTCTGTTGTTGCTTCTGGTGCTCCTCCCTTAAAAAAGCAAAAAAATTCGAGCCTTTTAACCTGGATTCCCCGGATTTGGATGCTGTCGAGTTTGTTGACCAGCAAATTGCCCCCTATGGTGGGCTCTCCATGGACGATGTGTCTCTTCTTCAGCATCTGGATTTTATCACCAAAAGTAGTGTGAAAATGGCACATATGGGTGCTGCTATTTTCCGAACTGTTCAGGGGATCCCGATTCATGCCACCAAATCCTTCATGGAGGAGGCCAAATCAGAATTTGATCGGATCAAGGGTCTGAAGGATGAGTTGGAGGTGAAGTTGGCGAATATAGAGAAGGAACTGGAGGGTGAGAAGGCCAGCTCTATTGCCTTGGCTGCTTCTTTGAAGTTGGCTGAGGACATGGCACTGAAGCACAATGATAGCTATGTCTCAGCTTATAGGGAGTTGATGCATCTCCGAGATGATTTGGAAACTGCTCGGGTTAATTATGCCGAGCTTCAGGGTCACCTTGTGGGCAGCGTGACTGCCGCCTCTGAGAACCTGATGGAGCAGTTCCGGATTGTTGCTCCTGATGCCGATTTGACTCTCGTTAGTCTTGATAACGTAGTAAAGGATGACAAGATTGTCCCAGATGATCCTGATGATGATGTTGAACCTCCCCCAGTGCCTTCTATCAAGGTGTCAACCTCCTCAGTTCCTCTAGTTGTGTCTGATCCGAATTGTCATATTCTGAACCGGGATGATGGAACTGTAGATGCTGTGCCTATTCAGACTCGCCCTCCTTCTCCCCGTACTGATGCTGCCGGGAAGGCTCCCGATCTTTGCTAATCTTCTTTTTAAGTATTTGTGTAAATAGCCCGGTTTGTGGGCTTTGAACTATATTGTTTTGTTTAACTGCTGGCGCTTTTTAGTTGCCTGCCTGTTAACTTTTACTTTGAAAAACAAAGGTAGCTTTCTGAGGTAGATTTTTGGTAGCCTTTTGAAGTTTTATTATACTATGCTTCCATTGCACTTTAACATGGTATCTCTTCTAGTTTCTGAGAGTGTTGGAATCTTGCTGCTTGACCTCTTTGGATTGCTTTTGCACTTTATTGTTTGTAACTTGGATCCTTTGAGGCTGTGACTGTATGGGTCCAACTTGTTTCTCGGTTTTCTCGCTTTTGCTTGTATTTTTAGCGTCCCATAACCGATTTCTTTTATGTTGGTCCCCTTCTAAGTTATTTTTGTAATCCTCTTTCTTGGACCTTTGTCAGGTCTCTTTTAGGGATTACTTTTATAACTTATCTTGTAGGAGACCGACTTCGTTAGGTCGATCTCTTCTAAGTTATTTTTGTAATCCTCTTTCTTGGACCTTTGTCAGGTCTCTTTCAGGGATTACTTTTATAACTTGTCTTGTAGGAGACCGACTTCGATAGGTTGATCTCTTCTAAGTTATTTTTGTAATCCTCTTTCTTGGACCTTTGTCAGGTCTCTTTTAGGGATTACTTTTATAACTTGTCTTGTAGGAGACCGACTTTGTTAGGTCGATCTCTTCTAAGTTATAGCAATTTCTCTTTAATAGGGTTGGCCAGACCTCTTTCCAGGGATTTGCTGATAACTTGGGTTGACTTGGTCCGACTTTTTAGTGTCGGCCAGTCTTTTTAAGTTATTATATAGCAATCCGTAAGACCTCGTCAGGTTCTTTTTGGGATCACTTTCGATAACTTCTTGCATTATTCTGTGTTCATCTTTGCCGATTTGTAGATGGTGGTTTTTGTCCCGGTTTGATCGTCCTTTAGGTGAATCGCGTTTTCACCTTTGTCGGTCGATCATTCCTATCAAGATCGTACAGTGAATCTGTTCTTCACTTTCTAATTAAAAAACCTTTTCAGGAAAAAGAGTGCATCCAATAATGAGTTCTTTTACCTTTTCTAACTGTAGCACCTTCTTAGGTTGTAGGCGTGCCATGATCTGGGAAGCTCTCGTCCCTCGAGTTCGGACAGTCTGTAGTAGCCCTTCCCAAGTACTTCTGTGACTCGGTAGGGTCCTTTCCAATTGGCTGCCAGCTTTCCTTCTCCGGGTCGAGTTGTTCCAATATCATTTTGGATTAAGATGAGATCATTCTCAGCAAAACCTCTTGGCACTACCTTTTGATTATACTTGGAAGCCATTCGCCGCTTTAGTGCTTCTTCTCTGATCCGAGCTCTTTCTTGGATTTCCGGAAGTAGGTTGAGCTCTTCTCTTTGAAGTTGAGAGTTGGTTTGTTCATTGTAGTGGACTACTTGGGGAGACCCTTCTTCGACTTCTATTGGAATCATTGCCTCCACTCCGTATGCTAATCGAAATGGTGATTCGTTTGTAATAGAATGGGGGGTTGTTCGATACGCCCATAGGACTTGTGGAAGTACCTCGGCCCAAGCCCCCTTTGCTTCTTGCAATCTCCACTTCAGCCTGGCCAATATGACTTTGTTGGCCGCTTCGGCTTGTCAATTGGCTTGGGGATGTTCAACGGAGGTGAATTGGTGTTTTATATTCAAGTCGGCCACTAGTTTTCTGAAGCCTGCATCTGTGAATTGAGTGCCATTGTCTGTTGTGATGGAGTATGGGACCCCGAACCTTGTAACGATGTTCCTATATAGGAATTTCTGGCTTCTTTGAGCAGTGGCGTTGGCTAGGGGTTCTGCCTCAATCCATTTTGTGAAATAATCTACCCCTACTATGAGAAATTTTACTTGTCCCGATCCCTGTGGAAAGGGTCCGAGAAGATCGAGTCCCCACTTTGCAAATGGCCAAGGTGAGGTTACGCTGATGAGTTTTTCCGGGGGGGCGATGTGAAAGTTGGCATGCTTCTGGCATGGTGGACATGCCTTTACAAATTCTGTAGCTTCCTTTCGTAGAGTTGGCCAATAGAATCCCGCCCGGAGTATCTTTTTGGTGAGAGCTTGCGCTCCAAGATGATTGCCGTAAATGCCGTTGTGTACTTCCTCCAAGACTTCCTTTGTTTTGGAGGTCGGTACGCATTTTAACAATGGTGTTGAGATCCCTCTTTTGTACAGGGTGTTGTTTATGATAATGTAGTACTGTGCTTCTCTTTTTAACCTCTTTGCCTCTTTTTCATCTATAGGGAGAGCTTCTGCTTTGAGGTAATTAATTATGGGGGTCATCCATCCTTGATCCCGACCTGTTATGGCTAGGACTTTTTCTTCTTCCGATATTGACGGGTTCTGCAGTATTTCCTGGATAAGGCTTCTATTGTTGCCCCTGGTTTGGTGCTGGCTAGTTTTGAGAGTGCGTCAGCTCGAGCGTTTTGCTCGCAGGGTATATGGCAGATCCTATATTCCCCGAGTTGTCCGAGCTGTTCCTTGGTTTTATCCAAATACTTTTTCATTGTAGGATCTTTGGCTTGGTAGCTCCCTATTATTTGTGAGGTAACGACTTGTGAATCGCTGTAGATGTTGAGTTTCCGAGCTCCAACTTCTCTAGCCAGCTTCAAACCAGCGTTCAGACTCATGTGCCTTCCAGAACCTGGGGTATTCGAGCCAGCCGCGTACGATTAGCCAGCCTGGTTGTTTGAGGCCAGGAATCCGAATTTGAGGGAAATCTCAAGTTGGGTTCCTAGGTTGCTTTCGATTATCACACCTGCACCACTTCCGGTTTTATTCGAGGAGCCGTCCACATATATATTCCACTCTATGGGGATCTCCGGGGTGTCTGTGAATTCTGCAATGAAGTCGGCTAGGTATTGTGATTTAATGGCTGTTCGCGCCTCGTATTGGAGGTCGAACTCGGACAACTCGATTGCCCACTGTAGGATTCTTTCTGCTAGATCTGTTTTCTACAATATCCCCTTTATGGGCTGGTTGGTCTGAACCTTAATGGTATGCGCTTGGAAGTACGGGCGAAGTCGTCGGGATGTGAGTATGAGAGCGTAGGAAAACTTCTCTATTTTCTGGTAGTTCAGCTCTGACCCCTGCAGTGCTTTGCTAATGAAGTAGACGGGTTGTTGCCCACCCTCGTCTTCTCTAATTAGTGTTGAGGCTATTGCCCGACTGCCTACTGCGAGGTACAATATGAGTGGTTCTCCTTCTCGTGGTCGAGATAGGATAGGTGGCCGTCCCAAGAATTCTTTGAAGTCTTGGAAGGCTTGCTCACATTCCGTTGTCCACTCGAAGTTCTTTTCCTTCCTTAAAGTAGCGTAGAAAGGGAGGGATCTTATCACTGACCCTGCTAGGAATCTGGACAAGGCCGCCAATCTCCCATTGAGTTGTTGTACCTCTTTGACGCAGGTCGGGCTCTTCATGTTGAGTATGGCGTGGCATTTATCTGGATTTGCCTCGATTCCTCTTTGTGTGAGTATAAAGCCCAAGAACTTACCTGTTTCCACGGCGAAGGTGCATTTAGCCGGGTTAAGTCGCATGCCATGCTTCCGTATGGTGTCGAATACTTGAACCAAGTCGGACAGTAATGTTTCTTCACTTTGTCTTTTTATCAACATGTCATCCACGTAGACCTCCATGATTTTTCCGATGTGATCTGAGAAGACCTTATTCATTAGCCTCTGATAAGTAGCTCCCGCGTTCTTAAAGCCGAAAGGCATTACGATGTAACAATAGTTTTTTTTGGGTGTTAGAAATGAGGTTTTTTCTTGATCCGGTGGATACATTGGGATCTGGTTGTACCCCGAGTATGCGTCCACAAACGAGAGATACTTATATCCCGATGAGGCATCTACTAGAGCGTCGATGCTTGGGAATGGATAAGGGTCTTTTGGGCAGGCTTTGTTGAGGTCGGTGTAGTCGGTGCACATTCGCCACTTCCCATTTGACTTTCTCACCAAGACGACGTTTGCTAGCCATAGTGGGTACTTAACTTCTCTTATGAACCCTGCCTCTAGCAGTGCTTGCACCTGTTCTGCTACAGCCTGAGACCGTTCTGGCCTGAGTTTTCTTCGTCTTTGTTGTACCGGCCGGGATCCCAGATAGACTGCCAACTTGTGGCTCATCAGTTCGGGATCTATGCCTGGCATGTCGGCAGCTTTCCATGCGAAGAAATCAACATTATCTCGTAGGAACTGTATGAATGATTCCTTTGCATCTCCTTTCAGGATCATGCCAATATTAGTTGTCTTATCCGAGGTGTCTCCGATCTGAACTTTCTCTACTTCACCTTCGGGCTGTGGACGGAGTTTTTCTCGCCTCTGAACTCCACCAAGTTTGATTGTGTGGAACTCTCCTCCTTCGCCTCTGAGGTTTAGACTTTCGTTATAACAACGACGCGCCATCTTTTGATCTGCTTTTATTGTAGCTATCCCTTCTGCAGTTGGGAATTTCATACATAGATGTGGAGTTGAAACTATTGCGCCGAGTTGGTTTAACATTGTCCGACCTATTAAAGCATTGTAGGCTGAGCTTACGTCGACCACGATGTAGTCTATCTTGAGTGTTCTGGATTGGTTCCCCTTTCTGAAGGTTGTATGTAGCGATACGTATCCCAGTGGTTGTACTGGGATATCCCCAAGTCCGAACAGGCTATTCGGGTATGCTCTTAGCTCTTTTTCTTCTAAGCCGAGCTTGTCGAAGGCAGTTTTGAATAAGATGTCGACGGGGCTTCCTTGGTAAATTAATGTACGGTGGAGGTTGGCGTTTGCCAATATGATAGTGATGACCATGGGGTCGTCGTGTCCTGAGATGATTTCGGATGCGTCTTCTTTAGTAAACGTGATTGCTGGGATGTCTGGCGACTCCTTCTTTCCTTCGACATGGTATACTTTTTTGAGGTGTCGCTTGCGAGATGATTTGGAGATTCCTCCTCCCGCAAATCCGCCATGTATCACGTGGACGTGTCTCTTCGGTGTGCGAGGTGATCGCTCAGACCGTCCGACATCTTCATCCCTTCTTCTTTTTCTTGGCTCTTCGTCCCGGTTGGCCAAAAACCGATCTAGTTTTCCTTCTCTTACTAATTTTTCTATGACATTTTTCAAGTCGAAGCATTCGTTGGTGGAATGTCCTCAGACTCGATGATACTCACAGTATTTGTTCTGATTTCCTCCTCCTCTTTTGCCTTTGAGTGGCCGAGCTGGGGGTATTTTTTTCGTATGGCAGACTTCTTTGTAAACATCTACCAAGGATACCCTAAGAGAGGTGTAGTTATGATATTTTTTGATTTTCTCCCCGGAGCGATCTTCCTTTTTCTTGGATTTTTTGTCTTTATCTCGGTAGGCAGAACCGAACCTTGAGGCTTCCCCAACTCGAGAATTTTCCTCCATGTTGATGTACTTTTGCGCCCGTTCTTGTACTTCGTCCAGGGATGCAGGGTACTTCTTAGATATAGATTGGCTGAAAGGTCCTTCTCGTAGGCCATTTATGAGGCCCATAATGGCAGTTTCTGTTGGTAGACTTTGTATGTCCATGCATATTTTGTTAAATCTTTCCATGTAGTTACAAAGACTTTCCCGATCTCCTTGCTTGATTCCTAGTAGGATGGGGGCGTGTTTAGCCTTATCTTTTTGTATGGAAAATCTGGCCAGGAATTTTTTGGCCAGGTCGTCGAAGCTCGAGATGGACTTTGGAGGTAGGCTGTCAAACCATCTAATGGCTGTCTTGGTAAGAGTTGTTGGAAAGGCTTTGCAGCGAACTGCATCCGAGGCGTCAGTGAGGTACATTCTACTTCTGAAATTGTTGAGGTGATGGTTGGGGTCTGAAGTGTCGTCGTACAGAGTCATATCCGGAAGTTTGAAGTCCTTTGGAATTTTGGTCTTCATGATTTCCCTGGTGAATGGATCTTGATCCTTGCGAGAGCTATCCTCTGGAGTGGATCGAGTAGCTTTGGTTTTGAGATCGGCTTCGAGTTTTAGAAGCTTATCTTCTAATTCCCGGCATCGCCTTATCTCCCGATGTAGATCCTCTTCTTTTTCGCATTGATGTTGGGCTTCTTTCTCGAGTTATTTTAATCGATCTTGAAGCACCTCTATGGCTCCTGCGTTTGGAGAATTCTTTTCGTTGTCAAGTTGGGGAGTATCCTTTGGTGTAGTGTCCGCATTTTTGTGCGGCGTTCTATCCTCTAGATCTAAGTCGTGGTCGTTGTCATGGTCGTCCGCTATGGTGATGGGATGACTTCCAAGTTCCCCGGCAACGGCGCCAATGTTCCGAGGGTTACCTGAAACTGTAAGTCGATCTCGGACGAGATCTTCTGTTCTGGTCGGAGCCGACGTGTTCGGCAGGTGTGTAGCAGCCGGAGCTGGTGTGTCCGACTTGTGGAACTGAGAATGCTGTTGATCCCTTGTCACCGAAGGGTGGGGGGTACCTGCAAGGGACTCCGATGCTTAAGTTAGCAAGGGTATTAAACAGGTATTGAGTAGAATCAGAGTATGAGTTATACTTGGGTGCTCCAGTGTATTTATAATGATGAGATGTGACCTTCTTTAGATAAGATAAGTTAGTTATCTTATTTTATCTTATCTTTTGTCGAGGTCAGCTTATCTTCCATGGAACCGCCCTTATCTCTATAGGCTTGGGCTGCCCTTGGATCGGGATCTTATTCCTTGAGTTGGGCCCTTCTTTGGGCTTTCCTGTCGATTTGGACCGAGTTCTTTGCGAAGAAGTCAGTCCGCTTGACCTAAAGAGGTCGGTCGCCTTGTCTGTAGAACATCTCGGGTCGGACAGCTCGACCCAAGGTATGAACAGGAACGGAGAGTGAATCATGAAAAGTGTATGATTAAATGAGCCTTGTGCCAAAGTGCTAATGTGAAAGTACCCCGCCCGATTGATAGCCTGAGGTTGCTAATGTGGGAATGTCCGCCTAACTGATAGCATATTGCTTGATTGAACGGGCCTTTGTGCCAAATTGCTAATGCGAAAGTGCCTGCCTAACGGATAGCCTAAGATTGCTAATGCAGAAATGTTTGCCTAACTGATAGCCTGTTTCTACCGTGATGCCAATATATCCTAATTGAGATACCCATGATGATAATTGTACCTGACTGACACGGTAAAGAGATCATATTCGGGGTTCGCCCCAAGTAATGTCGGGTTGCGGGTAGACAACTGGTGCATGAAATTGTGATCATCAACAATGGCGCTAAAAACTTGGTAGTGCTCTCAAACGTGAATCACACTTTGTCACAACTCCGCACAACTAACCAGCAAGTGCACTGGATCATCCAAGTAATACCTTACGTGAGTAAGGGTCGATCCCATGGAGATTGTTGGTATGAAGCAAGCTATGGTCATCTTGTAAATCTCAGTTAGGCGGATAATAAATGGTTATGGAGTTTTCGAAATTAATAATAAATAAAGCATAAAATAAAGATAGAGATACTTATGCAAATCATTGGTAGGAATTTCAGATAAGTGTATGGAGATGTTGTGTTCCTTCTGGATCTCTGCTTTCCTGCTGCTTTCATCCAATCCTTCTTACTCCTTTCCATGGCAAGCTGTATGTAGGGCATCACCATTGTCAATGGCTACTTCCCATCCTCTCAGTGAAAATGGTCCAAGTGCTCTGTCATAGCACGGCTAATCATCTGTCAGTTCTCGATCATGTCGGAATAGAATCCATTGATTCTTTTGTGTCTGTCACCACGCCCAACAATCGCGAGTTTGAAGCTCGTCACAGTCATTCAATCCTTGAATCCTACTCGGAATACCACAGACAAGGTTTAGACTTTCTGGATTCTTAATAGTGGCCGCCAATAATTCTAGCTTATACCACAAAGATTCTGATTAAGGAATCCAAGAGATACTCGCTCGTTCTAAGGTAGAACGGAAGCGGTTGTCAGTCACGCGTTCATAGGTGAGAATAATGATGAGTGTCACGGATCATCACATTCATCATGTTGAAGTGCAACGAATATCTTAGAACAAAAATAAGCTGAATTGAATAGAAAATAGTAGTAATTATATTGAAACTCGAGGTACAGCAGAGCTCCACACCCTTAATCTATGGTGTGTAGAAACTCCACCGTTGAAAATACATAAGTGATGGTCCAGGCATGGCCGAATGGCTAGCCCCCAAAATGTGATATGAATTCGAAAATAGGGAAAAAGGACCAAAAATATGGTCAAAAGACACTAGTACAATAGTAAAAAGTTCTATTTATACTAAAACTAACTACTAAGGTTACAGAGATAAGTGATTGATGCAGAAATCCACTTCCGGGGCCCACTTGGTGTGTGCTTGGGCTGATCTTGAGCTTTACACGTGCAGAGGCTTCTTCTGGAGTTAACCACCAAGTTGTAACGTGTTTTTGGCGTTTAACTCTAGTTTGTGACGTGTTTCTGGCGTTTTACTCCAGAATGCAGCATGGAACTGGCGTTGAATGCCAGTTTGCGTCGTCTAAGCCCGAACAAAGTATGGATCATTATATATTGCTAGAAAGCTCTGGATGTCTACTTTCCAAAGCCGTTGAGAGCGCACCATTTGGAGTTCTGTAGCTCCGGAAAATCTATTTCGAGTGCAGGAAGGTCAGAATCCAATAGCATCAGCAGTCCTTTGTCAACCTCCTATCAGATTTTTGCTCAGGTCCCTCAATTTCTGCCAGAAAATACCTGAAATCACAGAAAAACACACAAACTTATAGTAAAGTCCAGAAATGTGAATTTTGCATAAAAACCAATAAAAACATCCCTAAAAGTAGCTAGATCCTACTAAAAACTACCTAAAAACAATGCCAAAAAGCATATAAATTATCCGCACGTCATGGCCGTACAGATAGGCGACGCGAACGCGTGCTCCATGCGGACGCATCGCAGTGACGAAAAACCAGCGTGGCAGATTTCGCAATCAGCGATTTATGGGCTGTTTTTGACCCAGTTTTTGACCCAAAAAACACAGATTAGAGGCTATAAAGTAGGGGAATCCTTCCATTCATTCAACAATTCATACACAACATTAAAATTGATAATTTTAGCTTTTAGATGTAGCTTTTAGAGAGAGAGGTTCTCTCCTCTGTCTTAGGATTAGGATTAAGATTTCTATTAGGATTAGGATTTCATCTTCTTCAATCACAGGTTCAATATTCCTTTATTTTATATTTTTCTTCCATTTTTAGATACTCTAATGCTTTTATTTGATTTATGTTGCCAAATTGGCTTATGAACTTTTCATATTAGGATTTTCTTAACTAATGCAATTTGAGGTACTTTCAGATATATGATTTTTATTTAGCTTTCTACATCCTTGGCTTTAGTTGATTAATTGGTAACTCTTGAGTTGTCAAACTCATCGTGATTGATAATTGATATCTTTGCTGATTGATTTAGATTCCTATAACTCTAGTCTTTCCTCAGGAGTTGATTAGGACTTTAGGTGTTAAATTGATTTATCCACCTGACTTACCTTCACAGTTAGAGGTTGACTTAGTGGGAGCAAAAATATAATTCTCATCACCATTGATAAGGATAACTAGGATAGGACTTCCAGTTTTCACACTTTACCAAGAGTTTTTTCTTTGCTATTGATTTAATTCCCTGCAATCTATTTTTCTCATTCAACCTTTCAAAAACCCAAAAGTATTATTTTCCATAACCAATAATAAATCATACCTCCCTGCAATTCCTTGAGAAGATGACCCGAGATTTGAATACTTCAGTTTATAAATTTTATTGGGTTTGTTACTTGTGACAACCAAACGTTTGTACGAAAGGATTTTCTATTGGTTTAAAAGCTATACTTACAACGCGATTACAATTGTGAATTTCTTTACCGATAGGAAATCCGATCGTCAATAATCATTTATTTTTCTATTTCCCAACTCTAAAATTTCTCAAAAAACTCCTGATCACTAATCTACACTGCTGTGTCAACTCTTTGGGAAATGACCTGAGAATTCTACTCCCAGTATTTTATTCATAAATTGTGACATTTTCTAAATTGACAGCCGGGATTCGTCGGTTAAGACTGTACTCACAATGTAACTTTTATTAATATTTCTTAACCGGTATTTTTTCTCCCGTCAGTATCAAAGGGAACCCTTTTTATGGCAACCTTAAAAAAACGTTGCCTTTCCTACAAAATAAAAGCAACTCCACGAAAGGGTTGCCTTAGAGGACCCAAACACAACGCTTTAAATAAGACCTTATGCCAACACTTTTTACGAGTTGTATTTTCTAATACATAAAATAACACTTATCCAAATTCTTTTAAGTTACCTTTTGATATACCTAAAACAACACTTGTTCAGTTTTTTTTTAAATTACCTTTTTAATAGACCTAAAGCAACACTTATCTAAATTTTTTTTATTGCCTTTTCAGATATCTAAAACAATATTTATCTAATTTTATTTCAAATTGTCTTTTTAAAAGAATATATAGCATACTTTAATAAAATTTAATTATTTAAACTAAATTTAAAATAGAAAGAAAAGATAAGCTAATAAGCTAATATATTGCATATATATTAAATTAAAAAGTTATTTTAAATCCAACTAAATAAGTTTTAAATACGTATACTTGTAGTTGATAATTCAAATCAAAATACATATAACCAAACAAAAAAAAAATACATATTTTCTCATGAACTTCAACAAAAATAAAAAACAAATAAATGCCTAAGTTCATCATCTTTCGTTCTCTTCGTCAGTTCTTCCATAATGCCAATGTATGTCGGGGTTGATCTCCATAGTCTTCTTACTAGATATGTAGCCAGTCATGCCGTTATCTCTCAAGGCCTGAGCCTTCATATTCTTCTCCATGTTTGCAGTCCAACCATACTCATCAGTGACCAAACAACAAGTAACTTATTAAGCTAAACATCTTTGTATCATATAAAATACCAATCAAAGAATAAAACCATATTTAATACTAAAGAAAACAACGATATAGTGTAAATGTAACACAATATAAGGACCAAATGAACATCACGACTTTTATCATTCTCAATCTGAATAAGGTAATAACATTCATCAACAACCAAATTATCATAAAATATAAAGGCAATAAAAGGATGAATAAAAAATTAAAATATACCAAAGAAAGGTCAAAAATAGCATCTTATAATATAAGTTATTTTTTTCAATGTAATATGGTGACCCTTATCATTTGCAGCTGTATTTATCTACAAGTAAATAAATTTTTTTAAGGACTTTGATATATTATAATTCGAGATTTTGTAATATTTTTTTAAATCATCCATTTAACATTCAAATTATAAAATAGATTTTCTAAATCCAAACAATTTAATAGTAAATAAATAGCAACAAACCTATGGCTAGTTAAAATCAATGAACATGCTAATTAATCACCATGCCATAACTAATAAACTCCTCTAAAAAATTAGCATACAATTCAAAATACAGTTACACAAGTCCTATGTAAAACTTGCACATACCTCGAATTTTAAAAGAATAACACCCCTGACAATAACATCATGAGTTGGAAGAGGGAATTGAGACAGCTTCAGTACCATATAGAAAGAACAATAATAATTTAACTCAAATTTAAACTTCAACACTAAAACAAAAGAATGAAAATAGTATTTCGTTTTTATGTAAATAACTATGATAATTGTATTTTGAAAGATACTACAACAAAAACATTAAAATACCTCAGAAGGTTTAGCATCCCATAAAAACACTCGCAGTCAAAATTGAGGCAAGCCATAAGTTCTAGCGGCCAAAATTTCCAAACTCCACCACATATTACATTAGCATCTCCCTACAAGACAACAATAATGATATATATGACATCAAATAGTACTAAAAAAAAACTAAAGAAAAAAAATAGACACCTTGAAAACCAAAATTTTAATAGTGTCACAAACTGCTCTTTTTGTTCCTTCTTTCTTTCCTTTTAACTTGAATCCTACTGAAAGAGTTTAAAGATGTCACATAAATAAATGAAAGAAGAAAAAAAGAAAAGAAAAGAAAAGCCACTACCTAAAAAAATGAAGATGCTTATTATTACAAAATATTGATAAATGATAATTCAACCATATGAATATATGATCTATGAGGTGCCTAATACTCATATAATTACTAGTCACATTATTTAACTTAGGTACATAAATTCTATCATCAATTTTTCTGAATGTTCTGACTTTACCTATAGTAATATCCATACTAGACCAGCTTTTGAATTGGATTACCATGTTGGTGACATCAACTAGTATTTTAAGTAGCTTTTTAATCATTTTTACATTATTAGCTAAAGAATTAATGTACTACTCTTCATCAAAGATATCAAAGAAATTGTTACAAAGCAAACAAGAGAATATAAAATCTAAGTATAACCAGTTAATCAATTAATGAGTTACCTATTGTCCTGAAAAAAAATATGGAGACATAAAGCTTAACATATATAAACCTACGGTTCAAGCTTCTTCTCAAAGGATTGGGCCTTGGATTTGAGTTGGATTTTGAATTGGGTCATGGACAGCAACTTCTTGCCACCCTGTTACCTTGGATATCGGTTACCACTGTAGACGCGATTCTGGCAATTTGACATGCTTACTCGTCGATTCTACGCGAACACTACTTCTCTGAGATGCAGAGCATGAACGTTATGAAAGGAGGAATAGAATCGCCAAAACGTACAATTTTGTAAGTTAACTCGCGATTCTAACTACCTTGGCAGTAGCACTAATAATTAAGCATTAACAAATTAAAATCAATAACAATTAACAAAGTGGTAATCTTTCTCTATAAAGGAGTAAAGAATAAAATTTACATTATTCTCTATAAACTATTTGACTCAATCCAAGTGGCCAACAGGACAAACAAACAAAAAACAATAATCGATTCTATATGAAATAGTTAGCTCAGTGAATTATGAAAATTAATTATTCTGTAATTTACATTAAAAATGAAAAAATCAAAGGATAAAAGTACCAGAATCATTGTGAAAAACCAGAAATTGCTGAATCAGCAACAACCAGCGTAGAGAATCGCACCTCAGTGGAAAAGCAGTTAAAAACCTGAAATTCAACAAAATATCAATCAAACCAGTCCAAATAAATTGAAATTCCAGACTCAAGAATCATAATAGTACGCTTAATTAACTATGAACTAAGACAAATGATGATAAGAAAATCCTAATTTTAATCTAAATTAGCCTAATTAGCAAAAATAAGTTTGACTAAAGAAAATTACTAAGTAAAAATAAAATCTAACTAAAATGTAATGAATTAAATCAGAGAACAGCAAATTGGTTTTTTCCAAAAACCTAAAAATTGAAGAATAAAGTAATAAGAAGGCAGGGGTGAGGAGCTTGCAGCTGAGGGGTGGTCATCGTGTTGCCAGAGCATTAGACCAGCGATTCAATGTGTTCTTTAGAGTTCAACCACAGACAAAATTCAGAATCAAAGCATTCAGAAATTCCATTTCCATACTAAAATTCAGAACATTCTTATTATAGAACTTAGAATCAATGCATTCAGAAATTCCATTCCTATAGTAAAGTTCAGATGTTTCTTACCAATATGCAGAGAAAGAGGGGGGTTACAGCTGCGTGTAGCATTGTAAGAGCTCGCGAAGAGGAGGAGGTGAGACAGGGAAAGAAGATGAAGAAGGAGAAGAGAAGGGAGAGGGGTTTCTCGACGGTGGTGGTTCGGCACAAAATGAGGAGCGCACCGCGCCGTCGCCGTAGAGCAGCGTCCGTGGAGAAGATGACCATGCCGATGCTCGTGGAGGAGAGCACTGCACCGATGCCCATGGAAGGGAGCACCGCGCAGTTGCCGTATGTGGAGGAGAGCACCGCGATCGAGAGCTGCTGTCGTACGTGGAGGAGAGCTGCGATCGTGGAGGGTGTGTTGCCGTTTGGGATTGCTTTCGAAGGGTTAGGGCTAGCTTATGTTAATGATAAACTGAAGCACGTTCCTTCTTTTCTTTTTTTCTATGTTATTTAATTGGAAAAATAATTGGTGGAAATATAATTAAAGTTTTCCTCTAAAATTTTTAGTTATGAATAATTTTAGGCAACTTTTTATAAATGTTATTTATCTAAATTTTTTTGACAACCCTTATAAAATGTTATATTTTTATTTAAAAATGTTGTCTTAAATTTTGTATAATGCAACATTTTTTAAGTGTTGTTTTAGATATCAAAGACAACTATTTTAGTGGGTGGCCATAAATTATGTTATCTTAACCTTACTCAAAGACAACTCGTTAAAAATGTTGTCTTTTTCTATCTAAAACAACATTTGTTAAATGTTGCTTTGAATAAGGGTTACCTTAAGCAAAAAATATGTAGTGTTCCAAGCACCCATGGAGAAAAGAGCATATCTGATTTCTTCAAGTGAGATATCCCTACCCAAACGCTCTTTTTCTTCATTAGTGAGTATAGGAAACAACCCATGATCTTCAAGCTTCTCATATTCACTATCATCCATATAGAGATTTAGAAAATAATTAATAGTGAGATCGTTCAGCTACTGGTCATCTTCAATCCAGCTGCCTTCTTGATTTTTCAGCATACTCACTTTATTCCTTCTTCTCTTAGTCATGGCTAAGCTATAGAAATAAGAGGTTTTCCGATCACCATAGTTAATAATCCACTTGCACCGAGAACATTGCTTCTAATAGATTTTCTCTTGAATTAATAAAGCTTCCAACTCCTTTCATAGGGACGTTTGCAAATTATTCAGAAAGGGTTCACTTCAAGAGATAAGCTTGTAGAAATTTTCTGGAGCCTAACTAGAAATCGTGATTTTCTTCTAGCTAAGTTTCCAAAGGCCTCTGCATTCCAAAGTTTAGCAACAGACATGAACGACAACACATTTTTCTCAAGAGGATTCGTAGCGCTCCAGCTATTAGCTAGCAAATTCTGAAAATCTTCATGAGCCATTCATGAAGCTAAAAATCTGAAAGGCCGCATCAGAGCATTTTCCGGGCCCTTTATATCCAACAAAATGGAGACATAATCAGACTTTAGTTTCAGTAAGTGTTTTGTAGTAGCCTGATAGAATCACTGAGACGACAAGCTATTCACCACATACCTATTTAATTTTCTTTGAACTGTGCCACGTTGCCAGGTGAAGGGCTACCTATGAAAAACCAATATTCTGTAATTCAGAATCTAATAAACAATGCAAGCAGCAAAACAATGATGATCTCTTGACATATTTGAGTTCTTACCGGTATCAACTACTTAAGACACAATTAAAATTACTTCCAACATACTATTCTCTTTATATCTGATCCGCTAACCATCTAATATTAGATCATAATTCTGATCGAAGATCCAGATGCGACAAACTATATACTATAGTCAAAAACCAAAGCACCTCATTATAAAAAGAGACTTTGAGATGAGGAAATTGCTTATAAAATTCTAAATGATCAACCTTTTAACTATAATCCACAAGATCTATATTCCACCTGAAAATTCGACAATTTTCTAAGATACCAAGAAGAAAAATCTAATTACGTATTGGTAATGCTAGAAAAACAAAAATAACAGACAGAACTTATCTTATTTAGCATTTATCATTTATTAATTTTCTTAACAATTAATAAATACTAAATAAAATAAATTATAACTATTTTTGACTAATAATTTTCTTTGATTACCTAACATTTACCTATACTATTGGAAGGTTGGCACCTTGAATTCCACACAACAATGTTTCAGCATATTCGTATTTAGACCGCATAATGTGCATAATACAATATATATATATATTAATTATATTTTATATTAAAATAATTAATAGAAAATAAAATTATACTGTAAAAAAAGTGTAAAGAGAAAAACAAAAAAAAATTGTTGCCAAACGTAAATAATTATATTTCTATAGCTTCATGATAATGACCCACATAGTGCTTTGGTGTATAGCACTAAAACCACACACATGATTTTGACAATTAAATAATTAGTACTACCACAATACTACAAAATAAAACAACCACATTTTGAGTGCAGAAAGAGAAGCCTGAAGCCCAAGCCCGTTGCCTATTGACTCTTGCGTTGTGGGAAGGTGGACTCAGAGATGCAAGCGACGGCGGTGATACAGATACTGGTATCATTGGTGCTGCAGTTACTGGTTTTGAAGGGTGGTGCCGATTATATTCCGCCGTCAAGATTGGAAGGGTTCGTGTACCAGCCTCGGCCATTCGATTGGGACGACACCGTTCTGATTGAAGCGTTCTACGATCCGGTGTGTCCTGATAGCAGGGATTCTTGGCCCCCACTCAAGAAAGCTATCCACCATTATGGCCATCGAGTTCAACTCGTTGTTCACCTCCTTCCTTTACCGTTAGTCTCTCTTGCCCTTTTCTCTGTTTTCTCTTTCCATTATGATATTTAATAACGAAAAAATCTAAGAGTCAATAATTTTGTTAAAATTTGGTCAGTATTTAATTATCAAAAAATAAAATGAATAATTTTACATCATTAAATATAATTTCTTATCATTAAACACACTTATAATGACTAATTAGTGACTGTATATCACAATTTCTGTTGACCCTTAATACTCTCCTTAATAACATAGCTGAGAAATTGCGTATTGGCATAATAACTCTTTCTCTAATTATTATTATTATTATTGCCCTTGTTATATGTTTACTTTTTTGAGGGGTCCTTTTTACTGTGTTGCTTTTTAGTCAGAAAAAATTCATGGGTGATTGACTGGTTAACTGATTGCTGGTTTGGTGATCGTACAAAAAGATATATCTTGTTAATAAATATAAAAATTCTTAAGAATTTTATTAATTAAATAAGGAATTATTATTTATTTTTAAGATGTTAAAACAATAAAGATATATTCATTTTTTTTAGATTAGTAATGAAAAGTTCAACACTTGCACGGTACAAAGTTTTAGTATAAGTAATTAAATTTAATCCTTTAATTTTTAGTATTGTCATCAAGACGAAATTCAACCACCAAAAATAAATTAAACCATAAACATAAAATTAATAAGTAAATAAATAAAACACAAAATTCAATCATTCCTCAAATGTAATATGTTGGTTCAAATTTTTTTGATTGTGCTCTTTCATTATCTCTACTGCATAAAAAGTCAATATACTTATTTCTCCTACTTTATTTATTTATAATCTTTCATTGTTGCCTTTGATTCTCATTCTTTTCTTGACTTGTATTTATTTAAAGATATATTCATATTTTCTTCATTTATTAAATAATTAATTGGTTCACTTATTTATTTTGGTAATTTCATTCCTCATAGGCAAAATAATTTGACTATACCCATTCACTTGCCCTTTTTCTCTATTTTTTCAAGTCCATTATAGGATCTGTATGTATATTGATTTCAAAGAGAGGGTTTACTTTGGACACATAATAATAAATAGGAGCTTTTTAACAAAGAAAGGATGGGTAAACTTTTCTTTTTTTTTTGGGTGACTGAAAGGATGGGTAAATGATATCCTAAGTATTATTTTGTGAAATTCTGATTTTCAAAAATTTTTAGAGAAGTGTTTACCGTCTTACATTTGGTATTATTATTTATATTTATTAAAAATTAGTTTAAATTTAATTTACCAAAATATTACAATTTTTAAAAATTAATTTTTATAAACTACTTTTAAAAAAACGAAAACTTTCCCAAACTGAGCTTATATCGTATCATTGGTATTTATTAAGGGGTTGGTTTTGTCTAGTTGTGGAGTAGATGATATAAAACCGTTGAATTATATATGTCTTTTGTGTATCGGTATATTATAGATTTTTATTTTATTTTGAAAATTGCAGTTACCATGACAACGCTTATGTTGCGTCTCGTGCTTTGCACATTGTGAATGGATTGAACTCATCGGCAACATTCCCCTTGTTGGAATGGTTCTTCAAGCATCAGGTTCGTATTTGTATTCTCAATCCTTGGTTTGGCTATTAATTAATCAATAATCATTAGACACTAGACAATTGACCTAATTATGCTTTCAGCTTTTGCCTTGTTTGGATGTAAGATCAGCCTTATTGATGCTTATATATTGTTCAAGTTTTTTGCTTAATTACCAATTCTGCTGGATATGATTTATCAGGAGAAATTCTACAATGCTCCAACGAAGAACTTGTCTAGGGCTTCTATTGTGGAGAAGATAGTGAATTCTGCAGCAAAAGTAGCTGGCAGCTCTTATCATACTGCCATAAAGAATGGATTCAATGACACCCAAAGTGATTACCAAACTAGAGTTTCTTTCAAGGTAAGAGTAAATCCCCTATTCAATTCCATCTTATAACAATTCACAGCTCGAATTTTATTAATTATTTGAATACTTGATTAAACTCGTTCATAAAGTTTACCCTTAAATCAAATATAATCCATCACTTTTCATGCTACATTGATACCAAATTTAATTTCTTCCTTGAAAAAATGCAGTATTCAACTTCGAGAGGGGTGTATGGAACGCCTTTCTTCTATGTGAATGGATTCTTGTTGCCGGATACTGGATCCGCCGTTGATTACAACGCATGGAGGAAGGTCATTGATCCATTGGTTGGTGCAAAGAGTGTAAAAAATGAAGAATCCCTTCACTACTTCTTGTAAAAGTTGTATGCGCTTGCTTGCTGAGTGCCAAGAATAGCGTCAATGCGTCATATTGGAAGTAAACGTCACCTTTTATGAATAACAACCATAAGGATAATGATGAATTGATGATGCTGTATTGCTATGTGCCTGTAGGGATGGCAACGGGTATCCACGGGGGCAGGGACATGCCTCTTGTCCCCGCCTCCATATCCAGTTTCTGTTCCCAACCC
>NC_029779.3:2788740-2790028 GCF_000817695.3 Arachis duranensis | reverse complement strand
TTCCCGCCTCTGTATCCAGTCCACGTTCCCGTCCCGTCTCCGCCATAGGTAACGGGGACTTCGTATCCGCTGGAAATCGGGGACTTCACGGATATCTGTAAATTTTTAAAAAATTAAACAAATTTAAAAAACTTGGGAAAAAAATGAAAAAAACATATCAATCATCATGATTTTTGTCTCTAAAGCATTAACAACAACAAAGACATTAATAACATGTTTCTTTTCTCCAAAAACATTAACAACAACAAAGACATTAACATATTCATAGTCTCCAATGGCATTAACAACAACAAACAATATCAAACATATCCATAAAACAACCAAAGTATCAAACATATCCAAAATTAAAATTACAAAGTATAATTCATCACATTATAGAATCTTCAAGCCTTTTTCATGATGTAATAGTAGTGATGGTAGATTCTGATTTGTTTGAATCCTACATAAAAAAGAAGAATACAATTAAAAGTTAAATCAGATTAACCTAACTTCAGATTAACTCAATATTAACTTAGAAATATAAATCAGAATTAGAAATCAAAATCATATCAACATAACTCAAAAATATAAGTTAAAAACAAGAAATTCAGAATCGGAATCAGATTAACCTAATCAAAAATTCAGAAATTCATTAACCTAATCAGAAATTCAGAAATCCAATTAACCTAATCAGAAACCACAGGCTGACTTACCCGACAGAGAAAAGGGGAAGACCAGCAAAGATGACGACCGGCGACGAGTCTGTCGCGATCAGGAGAAGACGACGACGTTGCCGAGTGTGCCGCGACCAGGAGAAGAAGACAACGTTGCCGTGAGCCCGCGACGGTGAGCTCAACACCTGCAGTGAGCGACCGAGCCACTCAGGGGGTCTGGGGTGGGAAGCTGGTGCACGAAATTGTGATAATCAATGGCGCCATCAACATGGTACGCTCAATTGCAATCTCAACTCTTTATCACAACTTCGCACAACTAACCAGCAAGTGCACTGGGTCGTCCAAGTAATAAACCTTACGCGAGTAAGGGTCGATCCCACGGAGATTGTTGGTATGAAGCTAGCTATGGTCATCTTGTAAATCTTAGTCAGGCGGATTCAAATGGTTATGGAGGATTGATGATTAAAAGATAAATAAAACATAAAATAAAGATAGAGATACTTTTGTAATTCATTGGTGAGAATTTCAGATAAGCGTATGGAGATGCTTTGTCCCTTCTGTCTCTCTGCTTTCCTACTATTTTCATCCAATCCTTCTTACTCCTTTCCATGGCAAGCTGTATGTTGGGCATCACC
>NC_029779.3:2769784-2788699 GCF_000817695.3 Arachis duranensis | reverse complement strand
AATCCTACTCAGAATACCACAGGCAAGGTTTAGACCTTCTGGATTCTCAAGAATGGCCGCCAATGGATTCTAGCTTATACCACGAAGATTCTGATTAAGGAATCCAAGAGATATCCACTCAATCTAAGGTAGAATGGAGGTGGTTGTCAGGCACACGTTCATAGGTGAGAATGATGATGAGTGTCACGGATCATCACATTCATCAAGTTGAGGAACAAGTGATATCTTAGAACAAGAATAAGCTGAATTGAATAGAAGAACAATAGTAATTGCATTAATACTCAAGGTACAGCAGAGCTCCACACCTTAATCTATGGTGTGTAGAAACTCTACCGTTGAAAATACATAAGAACAAGGTCTAGGCATGGCCGAATGGCC
This sequence comes from Arachis duranensis, assembly GCF_000817695.3. Taxonomy (NCBI): domain Eukaryota; kingdom Viridiplantae; phylum Streptophyta; class Magnoliopsida; order Fabales; family Fabaceae; genus Arachis; species Arachis duranensis. The sequence continues at coordinate 2,788,321 of NC_029779.3, read as the reverse complement.
AGCCTCCCAAAGAGGGTTCAGTCATAAAAACATGATCAAAAGATGATCCGAAGATTGAAAGATTCTCCTAAATACAATAGCAAAAGATCCTATTTATAGAGAACTAGTAGCCTAGGATTTACAGAAATGAGTAAATGACGTAAAAATCCACTTCCGGGCCCACTTGGTGTGTGCTTGGGCTGAGCGTTGAAGCTTCCATGTGTAGAGACTTTTCTTGGAGTCAAACGCCAGCTTTTGGGCCAGTTTGGGCGTTTAACTCCCACTTTTGTGCCAGTTCCAGCGTTTAACGCTGGGATTTCTGAAGCTGACTTGGAACGCCTGTTTGGGCCATCAAATTTCGGGCAAAGTATAGACTATTATATATTGCTGGAAAGCCCTGGATGTCTACTTTCCAACGCAATTGAGAGCACGCCAATTGGGCTTCTGTAGCTCTATAAAATCCACTTCGAGTGCAGGGAGGTCAGAATCCAACAGCATCTGCAGCCCTTTTCAGCCTCTGAATCAGATTTTTGCTCAGGTCCCTCAATTTCAGCCAGAAAATACCTGAAATCACAGAAAAACACACAAACTCATAGTAAAGTCTAGAAAAGTGAATTTTAACTAAAAACTAATAAAAATATAATAAAAACTAACTAAAACATACTAAAAACAATGCCAAAAAGCGTATAATTATCCGCTCATCACAACACCAAACTTAAATTGTTGCTTGTCCCCAAGCAACTGAAAATCAAATAGGATAAAAAAAAATATACAATAAATTCCAAAAATATCTATGAAGATCAGTATTAATTAGATGAGCGGGGTTTTTAGCTTTTTGCCTCTGAACAGTTTTGGCATCTCACTTTATCCTTTGAAGTTCAGAATGATTGGCTTCTATAGGAACTCAGAATCCGGATAGTGTTATTGATTCTCCTAGTTAAGTATGATGATTCTTGAACACAGCTACTTTATGAGTCTTGGTCGTGGCCCAAAGCACTCTGTTTTCCAGTCTTACCACCGGATACATCCATGCCACAGACACATAATTGGGTGAACCTTTTCAGATTGTGACTCAGCTTTGCTAGAGTCCCCAATTAGAGGTGTCCAGGATTCTTAAGCACACTCTTTTTGCTTTGGATCACGACTTTAACTGCTCAGTCTCAAGTTTTCACTTGACACCTTCACGCCACAAGCACATGGTTAGGGACAACTTGGTTTAGCCGCTTAGGCCAGGATGTTATTCCTGTAGGCCCTCCTATCCACTGATGTTCAAAGCCTTGGATCCTTTTTGTTATCCTTGCCTTTTGGTTTAAAATGGCTATTGGCTTTTTCTGCTTGCTCTTTTTTTTTTTTGAATTCACTATTTTTTCTTGCTTCAAGAATCATTTTTATGATTTTTCAGATCCTCAGTAACATGTCTCATTTTTCATCATTCTTTCAAGAGCTAATAATTTTAACATTCATGAACAACAAATTCAAAAGACATATGCACTGTTCAAGCATACATTCAGAAGTCAAAAGTATTGCCACCACATCAAAATAATTAATCTGTTATAAAATTCGAAATTCATAGAATTCTTCTTTTTTTTCAATTAAGAACATTTTTCATTTAAGAAAGGTGATGGATTCATGGGACATTCATAACTTTAAGGCATAGACACTAAGACACTAATGATCATAAGACACAAACATAAATAAAACATAATAAGGCAAAGGAGGCAGTGGTGGTAGGGATTCCTGGGGTTGTGCTTGCACCTCAGGGTCTTGTGGTTGTCCTTAGATCTGAGGTACTTGGGCATCTGGGTCTCTTCTCATCTGTATTAGAGTACTGTCATCAATCTTGGCTACATTACTCAAGATGGTACTTTTCTCTTCACTCAAGTCAATTCCAAGTCATTTGAAAATCTTGGTAGATTGTCAAGCATATCCTAAACTAACACTTGATTTTCCTCTCTTCATTTCAAGCATATGATGAACCATAAAATAAGGTCAGTTTATCTCTTTTCCAGTTACCATTAGGGGTGGCAGTGGGGCGGGTAGGGGCGGGTTTTTGCCCTTACCAACCCCGTCCCGCCGTCCCTTTACTCAAGTACTACCCGCCCCATCACTACCCGCGGGTAGTAAACTGTAGTACCCTCACCTGCCCTTGCGGGTACCCGTCCCACCCCTATCCGCCCCTATAAAAATTTAATATCATTTTAATTTTTACATATTCATATATAAATTAAAACAAACACTTAAAATTCATAGATAAATTAAAATACAAACATAAAATTCATACAATGTCATTAGCTCAAATAACTTGAATTTAAAAAAAATTAGTGTTAAATCACTACAAATTTAACAACATAATAAAGAAATTACAATATTAGATATAAAATAGTCTTCAATCCTTATTTTTGATCACTTTTCACATCATCATCATTAAAAATTCGCAAATCAAGATTTAAACCTGAAAATAAAAAGTGATAACAATTAAACAAAGTTAAAAATACTTAGTAAAATTAAACAAAATAAAAATACAATCAAACAAAAATAATTCAAATAATATACAATGACAATAAACAGCATATTAATCTTCTTCACAAAGTTGAAACAAATAATAACACAGCACACCACTGTAAAAGACTAAACAAAGCATATAAATTATAGTATAAGAAAATATAGTATAAGACTTTAAATTATTAGAATGAATAATTGTTAAGACTCATTTGTCAATAATAATTTATAGGCATGATTAGGGAGTGATTTAAGATTATTATTCATAAGCACATGACTCAGATAAACAGAACAATAATAATTCATAAGCACATGATTTGTCAATAATAATTCGGACCTTTTCTTCCTGTGATGCATATCATTCTAGAATGAAAATATGATTGTAGAAGAGATAATGAATTTCTGCCAAGAGATAATAAGCACAAGATAACTATCAAATATGCACATGATTTGTTGAAAAAAGTTTTTCCTTTGATTCTCAATCAATGAGATTATGTTGCCTTAAGAAAGACTCTGTATTCCACTTGGATTACTCATTTCTCCCACTGTCACCTTGGCCATGTTTTTCCACAAATTACTTTTTTCTAAGAGTAAATTATCAATTATGCCTCCGAATTTGTAAAACGCTGACAATAATAACCCTAATATTTGTTAACGACAATTATACCCTCGAAAAATTTAAAAACGCTACAAATCTGCCCAACTGTAAGGAGAACCCTTCTCCGTTAAACTGAACTTGGTGATGTGGCAGACGAAATTTTAACGTGACATCCGTTAAGGGCTTCAATCCTATTTCTGCTGTATCTCTAATTCATGACATCCTAATTGCCCAATTCAAATTAAATGACCAAATTAACCTTAAATGAAACGCCATATTTAACTATGACTATTTAGGATGCGCAAAACTGAAGAGTTTCTTGGTGGTGGTCTCTATTTGTCTTCGTCTCTTGTGTCTTTGTATTTGTCTCTTGGAATCGGTAACATCACATGCAGTCTCACGTTTGGCATTGATACTCAGTGAAAAAATCTCTATCGAACAACCAAGATTTGGGTAAGCATTTTATGTTTCCTTGCCACTTTCTACAAGTGCAAGTCCTTGGTTGTTTGATGGAGATTTCTTCACTGGGTATCAATGCCAAATGTGAGACTACATGTGACGTTACCAATTCCAAAAGATGAATACAAAGACACAAGAGACGAAGACAAACAGAGACCACCACCAAGAAACTCTTCAGTTTCGCGCGTCCTAAATAGTCATAGTTAAATATGGTGTTTTATTTAAAGTTAATTTAGTCATTTAATTTGAATTGGGCAATTAAGGTTTCATGAATTAGGAATACAGCAAAAATGGGATTAAAGTCCTTAACGAATGTCATGTTGGAATTTCGTTTGCCACGTCACCAAGCTCTGTTTTATAGAGAAGGGTTCTCCTTACGGTTGGACAGATTTGTAGCGTTTTAAAAATTTTTGAGGGTATAATTGTCGTTAACAAATATTAAGGTTGTTATTGTCAGCGTTTTACAAATTCGGGGGCATAATTGGTAATTTACTCTTTTTCTAAACTATGGTTTTGATTAGAAGCCAAATTGAAATACTATCCCATTGACTTTTTAAATTATAAACTGATTTGAATACTACATGTTAATTGACCACATTGGTTTGTTTTTCGTATTTGATAAGTTAGCTTTTCTATTTTCGGTGCTAATAGTTATTAATAAAGAAAAACCGAAAAGGTTCTTCGTCCGTGTGGGTAGAGACATTCCTCTCTCCTTCTGTGTTTTGCAGCCATTGTATATATGACTATAAATGTTGTAAAATCCTCTTAACATGATTTAGATAAACAGAACAAAGGGTACCCATCAAATTATCAATATCAAATAGTGGAAAATTAATTCACAGTTACAAAGTTCTAGTTACAGATCTATTATTTAGTTCCAGAATTTAGTTGCAGATCACAATAGGAGAGAGAGAGAGAGAGAGAGAGAGAGAGAGAGAGAGAGAGAGAAACTTACAGATCCAGTGATTCGCGGGACGCAAGAACGGCGACTGACTCAGCGATAGCGATGGCGATAGACTGACGGCGACGGGCTCACAGCAAAGGACGGAGGAGGACGGCAAAGTTCTGCTCTCAGATGGAAGATGGCGGCTAAGCTCTACATGGACAGAAGACAGTGGCAAAGCCTCTCAGGATGGAGAAGAAGCCATTCTCTCAGACGGAGAACGACGGCAACCGGCGGGTTTGGAGAAGAAGAAGCTCGATGCTCTATTGCTCTCAGCCTCAGCGGCAGCTTCTCGCACTCCTCAATGGTCACTGGAGATTGGAAAAGAAGAATATAAGATTAGGGTTTCAATTTTCAATCTTAACTTTCTGAAGAGTGAAAGTAATGCTAAATTCACATTTCTAGACTTTACTATGAGTTTGTGTATTTTTCTGTGATTTCAGGTAATTTCTGGCTGAAATTGAGGAACCTGAGCAAAACTCTGATAAAAGGCTGACAAAGGACTGCTGATGCTGTTAGATTCTAACCTCTCTGCACTTGAAATGGATTTTCTGTAGCTACAGAATTCCAAATGGTGCGCTCTTAACGGTGTTGGAAAGTAGACATCCAGAGCTTTCCAGCAATATATAATAGTCCATACTTTATTCGTGATTAGACGACATAAACTGGCGTTCAACGCCAGTTTCATGCTGCATTCTGGAGTCAAACGCCAGAAACACGTCACAAACCAGAGTTAAACGCCAAAAACACGTTACAACTTGGCGTTCAACTCCAAGATAAGCCTCAGCTCGTGTAAAGATCAAGTTCAGCCCAAGCACACACCAAGTGGGCCTCGAAAGTGGATTTATGCATCAATTACTTACTTCTGTAAACCCTAGTTGCTAGTTTAGTATAAATAGAACTTTTTACTAGTGTATTAGATGTCTTTGATTGTAAGGTCTTTGACCATTTGGTCTTTTGATCACATTTTGGGGGGCTGGCCTCTCGGCCATGCCTGAACCTTCATCACTTATGTATTTTTAACGGTGGAGTTTCTACACACCATAGATTAAGGGTGTGGAGCTCTGCTGTACCTCAAGTTTTAATGCAATTACTACTATTTTCTATTCAATTCGATTTATTCCTGTTCCAAGATATTTGTTGCACTTCACCATGATGAATGTGGTGATCCGTGACACTCACCATCATTCTCACCTATGAACATGCGTGACTGACAACCACTTCCGTTCTACCTTAGACCGGGCGCATATCTCTTGGATTTCTTAATCAGAATCTTCGTGGTATAAGCTAGAATTGATGGCGGCATTCATGGGAATTCAGAAAGTTTAACCTTGTCTGTGGTATTCCGAGTAGGATTCTGGGATTGAATGACTGTGACGAGCTTCAAACTCGCGATTGTTGGGCGTGATGACAAACGCAAAAGAATCAAGGGATTCTATTCCGACATGATTGAGAACCGACAGATGATTAGCCGTGCTGTGACAGAGCATTTGGACCATTTTCACTGAGAGGATGGGATATAGCCATTGACAACGGTGATGCCCTACATACAGCTTGCCATGGAAAGGAGTAAGAAGGATTGAGGGAAGGCAGTAGGAAAGCAGAGATCCAACAGAGACAATTCATCTCCATACACTTATTCGAAATTCTCACCAATGATTTACATAAGTATTTCTATCTTTATTTTATGTTTTATTTATTATTATTATTCGAAAACTCCATAATCAATTATTATCCGCCTAACTGAGATTTACAAGATGACCATAGCTTGCTTCATACCACAATCTCCGTGGGATCGACCCTTACTCACGTAAGGTATTACTTGGACGACCCAGTGCACTTGCTGGTTAGTTGTGCGGAGTTGTGACTAAGTGTGATTCACGTTTGAGAGCGCTACCAAGTTTTTGGCGCCATTGTTGATGATCACAATTTTGTGCACCAGCGGTAGGAGCGGGTTCACCCTAGCCCCGACCCCGCCACGCCCCGTCAGTGCACCCGCCCAGACAAAACCCGCTCCCCGCCCCAACCGGGTAGGGGTAGGTTGGGTACCGCGGGTTCGGATACTCCTGCCACCCTTAGTCACCATAGCCCAAAGCACTAGAATATCTTCGTTAAACAAGATTTCATGATTATGTTTTCTTGGAATCAGCATGTATGAAAACAAATACATCAATATACGCTACTCATTACCTAAACCACTGCAACTTATGTTACCTCTAGCATCCATATGTGGATTCTCATACTGCAGACTCTGTAAACTAACTAATCTATTATATTCACCCATTCCTCATCTACCGCAATACCTCCAGTAAATTTTGCCCAATGATAAACTAAATTCCATTGTTTAGCTAATTATTCCAAAGTAACTCTATAATGCCATGACCCTAAATCAAACTTAATCAGCGGCATTACTTCCTCACCCTCTTCATTAGTTTCAGGAACAATAAATTTAAAGTACTATAAACAGCCCTAACCAAGTGGGGATAATAATCATCCTTAGTTTGTACAAAATTAGTCAAGTGCTGTGTTTGCAAAGCATTCCAAACTAAATTATAATGTCTATCATGAATGAACTCAGCTGTTATGTACTTGGGAGGAACAATTGTCCTTGACTCGAACTTCTCCACATAGTTGTTCAATGTCTTCGGAGACGGCAACCAGCTTACCATGTAATGGGATGAAGCAACTAGTCTGGCGGATGCAGAACTTTCATCCTCAACCCTAGCTCTTTTGGCATTTTTAGTTCTAGCCATTTTGGGAATATTGGTTTGCTGGGTTTTGTAGGGATTTGGATGCAGATTAATAATATGTATGTAGTTTGGAGTGGATGTTGGTGAGATTGGAGAAGAAGAAGAAAGAAGTTTTCTAGATTTAGAGAGAAAAGAGAGGAAAATGCAGAAATGGTGTTGCTATGTTTTAAAAAGAGGAGGGAGGCTGAATACGCATGGTTACCAGGTTTAATATATAGCGCAATTCGAAATTCAATCGATTGGATTATCTTACCAATCGATTGAATGCAAAAAAAACTTATTTATATCACATTCCAATCGATTGAATTTGAATACACCTTTAGTCACGTACAAACTTCAATCCATTGGGCAACACAACCAATCGATTGAATTGTGAGACCTCAAATTGCTTTGAAACCTTCAATCGATTGGGTAATATAAACAATCGATTGAATTATAAAAAATCTACATTCTAGTCATCGTTCAATCGATTGGGTAATATGACCAATCGATTGATTTTTGCGAAAATTATACTGCCTTGCAATTTTCAATCGATTGTTTTGTGATAACCTAAAGTCCAATCGATTGAGTTATGGGAAACCTGAAATTCAATCGATTGTTTTGTTAATCTAATAGATTGATTTTCTAAGAAACACGATTTTACAACCCTCGACGGATCATGCGGATCAAAGATAAACTTTTCACCGTTTGAGATTGCCAAAAGTTATTACAATCAATGAAAGATCTAATTCGTTATTGTTTTAGTTTTTTATTGTTAATAAACATAATAGATGGCTGATAAAATAATAATTTATAAAATAAAAATAGTTTTTATAATTAGATAAAATAAATAAAAATAATTTTTATAATTAAATAAAATATATGGGATTAATTTGTAATTAAAATTAAATAACGACTATTTAGTAATTATTAAAAAAACTTAAAAAACATGTTTTGTTATAGGACCATTTAATGGTCCAAACATTCTAAGACCATCGAATTCGATGTCGAGATAATAGGAGAGATTCGGAAGAGGCAGTTACTTATTTAAGTAAAAATGTATCTTTCTTATCACGTCCGACCTCTTTGGATGAACCTATTATCCTTATTAGATTTGATTTTTTTTCTAGGCCAGGTACCAACAGTTTTAATATTTTAAGTTGTTTTCTGACCAAAAAACACATTTAGGTTGTTTTGTGGAAAAAAAAGAAAGAGATAATATTTTAGGCTGTAGGTACGTTGATTCATTAGCCAGGACCAAATATTAATCGGGCTTTTATACGTGACGGTTCAGACGATTATTTCAGTCTGACAAAAAACTAAAACGATTACTTCGGCCCAAAACTAGGATTTGGCCCATCTTATGCGGCACGAAACGATGCGTTTGGGAAAGACTTTGGAAGAAACAAGTGCCAGATGTGGACACACTTCTTCTGCTTTAGTCTTGTTGCTTGTTCCTTCCTTTTCCTGCACCGTGTTAGGGTTTGGATCAGAATCTCTCGTTTCTTGCCTTGATTTCAAAGTTAGAAGTAGATTCCATAAAAGATGACTCAAGATCTTGAGATGAAGGATCGTTCAACGCCTTCCAACTCTGTCTCCTCAGCTGTTCCATCTACTTTGCAGCGTAAGATTTTTACTCTCACTACTCCTGTTGCGATTTCGCATATTTGGAATTATGATTCCTACTTTATCCTTGTGATTTTGGATTTTTGGAACTCGTTTCGAACTCGCAGATTTGAAAGAGATAGCGTCTCTTATTGAGACCGGTTCGTACTCGAAGGAAGTTCGCAGAATTGCTCGTGCTGTTCGCCTTACAATCGCATTGAGGCGCAAATTGACAGCTTCCGTTATATCGTCTTTTCTCGATTATGTCCTCACTACCGGTTCTGAGGCTCACGCCAAATTATCTGCCTATATTCCCAAGGTAAGATTTGCTTACCTACATATCTTAGATTTAGGGATACCTCACTATTTAAAGGGATTTAGATGTAGATTTTTCCTCCTGCTAGGTGTTCATCTGAATTTTTCTTTTAAGTGGATGAGCATGGATAATTGTATTTTCGCCAAATAATGGTTGCATGGATAATTTTGGCTCCTGGAAATTTGTACTACTAGTGGATGAAATAGCATGAAAATCTATTCCCCGCTTCTTAAACTATGTGTCATTACTAAATTGAATGAGTGAGTAATCTGCAAGATAAATAGCTTGAGTTCAATACAGGTCATTAGGTCATACTACTTTGGTCCTCATTATACTAAAATGCTTCTGTTGACTTAGGAACATTGTTCTATTATTGATTGTGATTGACAAAGTGAAACATTCTTTTAATTAAAATGTCTAAGATGGGTGTTCACCCTGACTAATTACGCAAGTGTTGTTTGGTTATTTTCTTCCTATGCTCTTATTTGTTGCAGTGGTTTAATTATAGTCTTGACACTGATTGTATAGGATGAGGATCATGAGATGGAAGTGGATGCTGCTACGTCTGCAATTCAAACGCCAGCTAAACATTTGTTGCCGGAGATAGAAATATATTGTTACCTGCTTGTACTACTTTTTCTGATTGATCAGAAAAGGTACAACGAGGTTGGTGCCCATCTTGCCCTTTTTTTTTGTTTGCTCCCTCCCATCCCTGCTAATGTTGCTTTGATTTTTTGCCCCCTTAGGCCAAAGCTTGTTCGTCTGCAAGCATTGTTTTGTTGAAGAATCTGAACAGAAGAACTGTTGATGTTATTGCATCAAGACTGTACTTTTATTATTCTTACAGCTATGAGCTTACAGGAGATCTTGCTGAAATTCGGGGGTGAGTTAGATGCTTATCTATGTAGTGTATTTATTGAGGATGTTTACGGCTTAATTTATTTTACACGAGTTTTGGAATACTTGTTTTCAGAAACCTTCTGGCTTTGCACCGTATTGCTACTCTGCGCCATGATGAGCTGGGTCAGGTTTGTTTCAAGCTTACCTGGTTCTTAATGCATAAGCCACAAGGGCACACAATCTTGTACTAACACAGTGATGCACTGCAGGAAACACTTCTAAATCTGTTGCTTCGTAACTACCTTCACTACAATCTGTACGATCAGGCCGAGAAGCTGAGGTCCAAGGCTCCACGATTTGAAGCACATTCAAACCAGCAGGTATTGTAATTTTTTATTGTGTGTTGAATAGTGATTTGGTTTGGGGGTAGATATGGCTTTTGTGGCCATTGTGTTGAACCTTAATGATTCTTAGTTTTAGTGTTTTAGCTGTCCCAATTTGTTGGTGTTGTTGTCAGTCTGTATTCTAGTTCATTTTCCTTCACTTATCCATGTTTGTGGTATTTCCCTTTCAGTTCTGCCGTTATCTCTTCTACCTAGGAAAGATTCGTACAATTCAGTTGGAGTATACTGATGCAAAAGAGTCTCTCCTCCAAGCTGCCCGAAAAGCTCCAGTTGCAGCACGTGGTTTTCGAATTCAATGTAACAAGTGGGCTGTGATAGTGCGTTTACTGTTGGGAGAAATACCTGAGCGAACTGTGTTTATGCAGAGAGGGATGGAGAAAGCTTTGAGGCCTTACTTTGAACTTACAAATGTAAGTTCACTTTATCCTGCAAAGTTGGCTGTATTGTTATCTCTCTAAACTAGTTATGATATCATGTTATGTGAACTTGACTAGACTGATTAGATATATCAGACTGTGACCTCAGAACAGATCTGCAATATTGGGGAAATTGAGATATCCTTAACTCCTTTTCTTTTTTCAATATAAACTCCTAATCTCCTCTCTTCTCTTCCTTCCTTCCATGCATAATTAACTGGAAGTTGAAATTCATGTGCTGGCTCACCTTTTAGTCTGTCTTCACCTATTTTTGGTTCTGGTTTTATTTTTCTGTCTCCAACACAGACCTGTTTCTATTACTCAATTTCACCATTTGGTGTCTTTTTCTTTTTCCTTGTCATTGTTTCTTTTCTTTGCATAAGTCATTTCGTGCTTTGATTCAATTTACCTGTTATTGCAACATCAATCATTCCATACATTTCTGGTAAAACCATATTTAAAAAAATTGAGTGGAAGAAGCTTCATAAAAAAATTATTTACTGAAGGTTCGATAGATGTTAATTGTTTCTATACTTTGAGGTAATCAGTACCACTCTGGCCATTGATCATCTCTAATCTTTAAATATTTGTTTTCAGAAAGTCCTGTTATTGTGTATTTTAATTTTGTACTGAAGGAAATAGCCCACTGTAAATCTCACTTGCAAAACAGATATCTGAATTACTAATCATCACTTCATCGTTACCAAACAGAATTCCATGCATTTGATAGTATTCTTTTTGTTTGTGTGTATGTAGTTCCAGTTCCCCAATGCTTTATTGGAAGGATATTTCATGAATAGCTGAACACATAATCAGTGTTGTCATTTGATTGCGGGATTCCCCTTGTCATACCAATCTAGTTATAGCTATATTCTTTCGTGGTTCTTAGTAATACTATTTGCTGCAGTACATCTTTGTGGTTGTGTTGGCTAATGCTGTGGAATTTCAGGCTGTCCGGATTGGTGACTTGGAGCTGTTTAGGAATATTGCAGACAAGTTCGCTACCACCTTTAGTACCGACAGAACCCATAATTTGATAGTTCGTCTGCGGCATAATGTCATCAGGACTGGTTTACGCAACATCAGCATCTCCTATTCCCGCATCTCACTAGCTGATGTTGCTAAGAAATTGAGGTTGAACTCAGCAAATCCCGTTGCTGATGCTGAGAGCATTGTCTCAAAGGCTATCCGCGATGGGGCGATTGATGCTACGTTGGATCATGCAAATGGGTGGATGGTTTCTAAAGAAACTGGGGATATCTACTCGACAAATGAGCCTCAACTGGCTTTTAATTCTCGGATTGCCTTCTGTCTTAATATGCACAATGAAGCTGTTCGAGCCCTTCGATTTCCTCCAAACACGCACAAGGAAAAGGAAAGTGCTGAAAAGAGGAGAGAGAGACAACAGCAAGAACAAGAATTAGCTAAGCATATTGCGGAGGAAGATGATGATGAATTCTGATATCCATTGTCCCGTTAAACTTATCCAGCTGCAGTCAGGATCTCTTTATTTTCAATCTTCTCTCATATTTTTCGTTCTAAGAACTTCCATTGCCATTTTATTTTGAAAAGAATGATTTATTCAATTGCTAAGTGGAAGATATCTGGAAATCTTTTAACAAATTGAAATCGTTACTATGCTTTTCATCCTTGATGACGACTGTGGTTTTTAGTAGTATTGTTTGGAGATGTATGCCTTAAGTTATGAAAGAGAAAAATCAACTATTTAGTATTATCATATTGATTTTATCCAAAATGTTAATCATTTGAAGGTTTTTGACGGTTTGTTGAACTATATAATGTGATAATCTCTCTCGACGGTTTAGTTCAGTTTCTCATCCACAAAGCTCAAGAAACCCGTTTTCTGTCGTCGTGGTCGCGGGCACACTGGTTTTATCGAGACTCTGGAAGCTTGATAAGTCTGAAGCGAAATATATTCTGCTGGAGTACACATTTTTTGATTACAAGATAATACTCGATCTAGTTTCTCAACTTGCGAAGAAATTGTTTTTATTTAGTTTTTAAATTTTAAAAATGTATGCACAAATGTTAATAGAACTGTTTATTAAAATTTGTTCTCTCAAAATAAATGATAAGTCGGTTGTTTTTAGATTAGTTGAGCATCAGAAACAAAGTTATATTATTTTACAGATTTTAGTATGATATTTGATTGTTTATTGCAGTGTTTTTTTAATATTTGTGTGTTAAAAATAATTTCAAAATTTAATGTAAAATATTTATAAAATTGAAGAACTAAATAAAGACTATTAAAATTTTAATAATTAAATTAAAACTCTGAATACAAATTTAGAGACTAAAATGACTAGTATATTAAATAACATTGTTGCAGTGGATAACTACTTTCTTCTTTTCCTTTTTTTTCATGGCAACCAAAATAATGACTTTCTCGAAAAGAGCAATTGCTTGCTTTTTTATAGCCACAGACTGTTAGGAAATAGGAACTTTCAGGTCGGTTTGCTTGACGGATCTGGCTTATCGCTGAATAGCATCGTTAGATTAGATCAGGTAGATGTCATTTTCATAACTTTATAATATTCATTTGAATTAAATGAGACAAACGGGCGTCCAACAATCAATTAGGAATTACGTGACTCCGTACTCCCAAAATTCTAGGTGGCTTACTGGATATTATATTATATAAAAATATTTGGAGTTATAGTTTGAAAATCATTAGTTATAATTTGTTTTTTTTATTTATTAGTTTCTGTTAAATATATAATATTAGGACTAAATTTTTTATATATAAATAATTTTAATGTAAAATATAAAAATATTTAATATTTTAGTACTTTATAGTTTATACTGTTATAATAATGGTATAAATTGTCATTAATATTTTGTAACAAATATTATTTTAATTTTATAAAGGTCTATAATAATATATAACATGTAGCGAAATTAAACTCTAAATATTATCCATATAAAATTATAAAGGTTAAGTTACATAAAATAATTAATTTATTATTTCTCTAGTATTAATGGGGAGTTTCTTGCTATAGCTAACTAAAAATGACACCCCAATAGGAAGCATTTTTCAATGTGACCGTGGGTGAATTGGCTCCAATGCATAGACTGTTGCGTCTCTCTTGTGTCCAGAAATAGCTACAGGCCAATTAATAAAAAATAAGGCGATAGAGCAAAATTGGGAAAGATAGACAGAGAGAAGACACGACCAAATGGGGTTGTGGGTTTCTGATAAGTTCACGCCTCCTGTGGGGCGAGGCATGTGGGTGTGAAGGGTAAGTGTAAGAGAACAGAACGTGGGAATTATTGAATGCATGACGCTCAGAACTCTTCAGATTTGCACATATCAATCTAGTACAAACAATTAACAAATAATAATTTTAATCATTTATTTGATTGCTCTCTTGTTGCAGCGCTCACATGGGCCTTCGTTGCCTTAGCGAGTCTACTTTTGTTCCCTTATAAGATTACCTCTGTGCTTGGAAAGGACTAACGAATGTAAAGAGAAATTGAGTAACCGCAATCACATTTCTTTTTTCTTGCTCTAGCTCAACTACATCTCATTGTGTCTTGAGCATTCAGTAGAGCAAGACAATGGCTAAATCCATGCTTGTTTTTGCTACCTTCCTCTCATTTTGTTTTACTACTAATACTTGCGCCTTCTCACCTTCTGCATGGACCAGCGGCCATGCCACTTTTTATGGAGGCAGCGATGCCTCAGGCACAATGGGTAAGCCACACTGCTTAAGGATGAAAAATTAAGAATAAATGATTGCAAATGTTAAATATATTGCGTGTTTTATGTGGGTGCAGGAGGTGCTTGTGGATATGGGAACCTGTATTCAGCAGGGTATGGTACTAGAACTGCAGCATTAAGTACTGCTCTGTTCAATGATGGAGCTTCGTGTGGTGAGTGCTACAAAATTATATGTGATTTTCGAGCAGACCCTAGATGGTGTGTCAAAGGAACATCCGTCACCATAACAGCTACCAACTTCTGCCCTCCTAACTTTGCCCTTCCCAACAACAATGGAGGCTGGTGTAACCCACCGCTCAAGCATTTTGACATGGCTCAACCTGCATGGGAAAAAATTGGCATTTATAGAGGAGGGATAGTTCCCGTTCTGTTCCAAAGGTCTGAACATGTTCTGTCTTTGACTCTTTTCTATATCTTCTTAGGTTATCTTTGTTAAGCATCTTAAGATAAAGCAACCATTGACATTAAAATCAGAAAATGAGTTAAACTAAACATGTATATAAATACATGATGGCTGATTTGGTGACTGATTTTTAATATACACATGGCATTTTTAAAGATCAAGATATAAGTAAAAAAACAGGATAGAAAATATATATATTTTTTTTTATGGGAAAATCAGATATGTCAATACCAAATCACATGAGCGCTTTCATTATTGTTTTGCAGGGTTCCATGCAAGAAGAAGCATGGAGGGGTAAGGTTCACTGTGAATGGAAGAGACTACTTTGAGCTTGTGTTGATAAGCAATGTGGCAGGAGCTGGATCCATCAAAGCTGCGTCGATTAAAGGATCAAAAACTGGATGGATGACTATGTCAAGAAATTGGGGAGCTAATTGGCAATCCAACGCGTATTTGAATGGCCAATCTTTGTCCTTCAGGGTCACAACCACCGACGGCGAAACCAGACTCTTCCAAGATGTGGTTCCACCAAACTGGTCATTTGGACAGAGTTTCTCTAGCAGTGTCCAGTTCTGAAACGCTTTGTTTCGTGATTTTGGAATTTCTCATGAATGGCAGAGGCGTGGTTTTAATTTTATTGGAGCAGCCCGCCAAACCCATGAACTGTTCTTGAAGGTCTTAATGAAGAGGCTTATATATGAAGTCATACGATTTACGTGCTTTGTTATCAATAAGAAAGAGTGATATGTCAGCTTAGGAGCATAGAACAAATATGCATTTTACATAGTTTATATCATACTCTAGATTGTTGTCCTATTGATATGCATACTGTTATTAGATTCTTAGTGTTTGTATCTGTATTGTGGGGGAATTAGGTGAAATTCTATGCTTTTGTTAATTTGAGTTTGAGTTAACTTCTTGTGTTTTGCCTGCTAAATACGCTATACATTATGCTCTTTTAGCTGAGGTTCATAATGGTTCAGGAATCTGAAAGATTTTAGTCTGATTAAAGCACACGGGTTAATAAAGAAAATGGAGAGTTAGCGCATTAGCTTTTCAGCAAGCTCGCTCCATTCTTTCTTGTGTAACATTTATATTGCTGCACATGTTTTAAGTGCTGAGGGGAACTGAAACGTATTTATCATTTATCAACTTCAGATCACTACAAAATTATAAAGACACGAAATCAAAAAGCATAAAACGAAAATAATAAAAGAAAATTTAAAATTTAAATTGATTTTTGGTGTAATTAAATAAAAAATATTCAAAAAATTAATTATATCAATTAAATAAAAAAATGGCTTATGTGGTTTTATAAATAAAATATTATTAAATATATATTTTTATTTATTATTTTTGATTTTTTGATACATAATATTTGTGAATTCAGATATGTCTTATCTAATACTAAAAAGTAAAAACCAATTATATTAACATAAATTAGTATAGATAAATGAGAAGATTGGCAGAAACTCACCTGCAGTCGATTGCAGGTGAAGTTGCTTCTGGATGGATGACACGTGTTACTATATGGTTTAAAAAAAATTGGTTTTTTATATAAATAGTTTATTTAAAAAAACCGGTTTGAATTGAACCAAACAGTTACTTTTATTCTCTTCTTCTTCGTTTCACACGTAAAATTCGTTTTCTTTCAATTCCTTTTTCAAAACTAATATGAAACTTTCAATTAGGTATGTTCCTTTTATTTATATTTTTTAATCAAATTTATTATTTCAAATGTATTTCTTAATTTATGTTTTTATTCATTCCTCTGTGAATGATGAAAATTATTTAATAAATACGTACATATTTATGTCATCACACCATTTTGATGTTCAGGATCATAAATACCAAGATAATTCATGGCAATTTCATATGATGGAAGACAAAAATGTAATTATGGTATAACGTAGACTAGTTTGATAGCATGAACATTGTTGAAATTTTGGCATGATCTCTTTCATATTTGTTATATGTCTCTTTAGTTGGTGATGTTATAGTTTATTGTGATGATATGATGGTAGTTTAATTGTATGAGTTAGGTCCTTTTTATTTGGTTGAATTTTTTCTATGGCTATCCTATTCTTGATGGCAATGTCAAAATAAATATTTTCATTAGTTGTTCTTTTTTTTCTCTATTTTTGAATTAATTTTATTTTGAAAAAATTTATTAAAAATTTTTGTTGTAAGCAAAATTAATAATATTATGTTCAATTATTTAAGGAGACCAAATTAATATTTTGATTAGATATTTTTGTTTTATTGAAAATAAATTCTAATTTCATTAAAAAATAAATTCTAGTTGATAAGTAAAAACACAAAAACGTGCATGACAGTGAAATCATAATTTATAGACAAGTAAATTATAGTCTTATTATCTTAAAAACATAATTTATTTATAGAATAATATTGAAAAATTAACAATAATTTGCATGAAAATAGTTTATTAGTAAAATAAAAGTTAATTGATTGATTACCATAAAATTTAATTTAACGATAATTTTGCAATTGAACATATTTTTACAACTTAATTTAAAATCTGTTTACAGCTTAATTTAAAAGCAACTGAAAATGTAAGTTATGGAAAACAAAACAAAACTCATCAAGAAAATAGAAACAGAGACACAAAAAAAGGACAGATAATATCATTTATGCCATTCCTATAAAAAAAACCGTGAATTTTGTTTCTTTTTCAGAATACTAAATTTTACTTTTTCGAACAATTTGTATATATATATTTGACAAAAATTAAATAAAAAAAGTTCAGATAAATTTAAAGAAAAATTGGTCAATATGAATGAAGAAAAAGAACATATCAAATTCATCTATTAGGAATTTAGGAATAACACGTAGAAAGAATTTAAATTATTTTAAAAGTAGTTATTTGATCTATTCAAACCGGTTTTTTTAAATAAACCATTTGTATAAAATAAATTAGTTTTTTTTAAACCATATAGTAACACGTGTCAATGATCCAGAAGCAACTTCACCTGCAGTCGACTGCAGATGAGTTTCCACCATTTTTTAATCATCTTTTTTATATTCGATATTCACTAAAAAATAGAAATAAAACTTGCTTACTTAAAAAGGTTGTCCATTTTATGCTTCTACAATATTCGAAAAATTAGTCTCCGGCCTGATGGACATCATATTGCAAAAAAAAAAAAACATTATAGCTTGAGAGGCTTTTTAACCATTTTTCATTTCACATGACATGTATGTGCATTTACTTTGACCAATTACTTTACATCCCTTCATCTTTCTTCTCACAGTTTTCCATGTACATGGCCTGTATGCACATACTCGTTGATTAGTCATCCGGTCATCCTAGCATTTGATGCTATAATTCCATTCACCCACGTGTCTTCTTTGGAGAATAATTACTCAAATCAATTTTTAAAAATTTTAAAATTAAATATTTTAATTTTTATAAATTAATCTTTAAAATTTTATTCTTACAAATAAATTAGTTTTTAATTTATTTTTTGGCAGAATAATTATCTAAATAAAATAAAATAGACATTTTAAAAACTAATATACAAATCAATTCTCAATGTTTCTTTTTATTAGACATAATAATCTTTTATTCAAAAATAAAATAAAA
>NC_029779.3:2767608-2769280 GCF_000817695.3 Arachis duranensis | reverse complement strand
AAGAACCGGACCGGACTGGCCGGTTCGACCGGTGAACAGGTAAACCGGTGGTCCAGCCGGTTCGATTTTAGCTTTAGGCCGAAGAAGAAAGCAAACCCGGATGGTTCGTCACAAACCGGACGAAATCGGTCAAAACCGGCCGGTTCGATGCAATCCGTGAACCGGCCGGTCCTATGGTGCTCAAATATTCAAAAATGCATGCAATGGGTTTCGAACTTGTGTCTCCTTGCTAGACAAGGATAAGGAATACCACCAAACTAGCGTGTTCATTTGGGGATTTATGTGCTAATTATTCTATATATTATATACATACACAACTAAATTATTTTATATTTATTTAATTTAATTTTTGTTTTATACTCATTTTTTTTAATTCTTTAAAATTTATAGAATTATTAAAATAAGTATCAAATATTTTAATATTTACATTTACATATTAAAATGTTAGTAAAGATATTTATTTTAAATTTTTTAGAGTATTGAGTTAGTAGGTCTTCGAAGATTTCGACTTAAGACTAATTAGTAGGGACATCTAAACATCACCACTAAATTTCACATGAAAAATTAATGGAGGGACGTAATGTGTTCATCGTTTGCTATCTTGAAGGACTAAATTGATATTTTATTTTTTTTCAAGGGCTAATTAATTTGAAGTAAAAAATTTTAAGGATGGACCTAATTGTCACTTTATTCAATTTTTTCTATTTTATATTTTTTATTTACGTACGACCGGTTCTATCGGTTCAACCAGTGACCCAGTGACCCAGTAACCTGACCGGTTCGATTACCGGTTCAGTTCTGACAACTATGATTATAAGAGATTATTTAAAAAAAATTCAAGGTTAAAAAAGGTGAATGATATCCTAGTCCTATCGTTTCTAAAGTAACATGTAAGTTACCATTTTGATGTGTCATATTCTAATTGGGTGTTTATTTTAACCTGAGTTACATGAGAGTTAATAATATCTTTGAAAGACGGTGACGGCCTGACAGAGGAAGAAAATGAAACACCCAATAAGACGGCACAACGACGACGAGAAAGGAGTGGAGAGGAGTAAATGCAATTAGAGATAGTTGGAGTACCTTTTCTGGAAAAATAATTTGGAAAGAGAAAACAAGACACCCAATGAGACGGTGATGCTTGGGAGGCGTAATGACGACAATGAAGGAGTACAATGGGGAGGAGTAAACGCAATTAGAGAGAGTTAGAGTACCTTTTCTGGAAGAATGATTTGGGAAGAGAAAATAAGACACTCAATGAGACGATGATGCTTGGGAAGCGGAATGACGACGACAAAAGTGTGGGAAGGAGTAAACGCAATTAGAGAGAGTTGGAGTACCTTTTCTAGAGGAATGATTTGGGAAGAGAAAACGAAACACCAATGAGACGGTGATGCTTGGGAGGCGCAACGACGGCGAAAGAATGGAGAAGGTAACTCAGGTTAAAATAAATACCCAATTAGAATGTGACACATCAGAAATGATAACTTACATGTTACTTTAGAGAGGGTGGATGACATTACCTTTAAAAATATGTATTTAATATAAATCTAAATTAAAATCTTTTCTTTTAATACATATTTTTTAATACAAACATATCTTTTTATATATATAGGACATCTTTTGATTATATTAAATACAAAAATATCAAGTAATTTTTATCTTGAATTTT
>NC_029779.3:2748506-2767602 GCF_000817695.3 Arachis duranensis | reverse complement strand
TTTGTCCAAAAAATATAGTATAATATTATTGTGTAATTAATAATAATTATTATTTTATTTTATTTTATTTTTAGACGGAGGACTATTATATCTAATAGAGAAAAACGTTGGGGATTGATTTGTACATTAATTTTTCTTGGGGACTAAAATATCTGTTTTTAAAATTTTTGAGAACTGATTTGGGTAATTACTCTGCCGGAAAATGAGTTGGGAACTGATTTGTCTGCCAGAGTAAAATCTTGGGATTAATCTATGTATTAATTTTTCTTGGGGACTAAAATGTTCGATTCTAAAATTCTTGGAGACTGATTTGGGACATTGGGTAATTAATCTTTGGTTTAATTCAAGGTAGTAGTAGTAAATGCTTTGCTAATAGGGGTGTGCATGGGACGGGTGAAACTGGGTTTGATGTGACCCAAAGTCGACCTGAAATATATACCGGGCCTATCTATTATACCCGAACCCGGCTCTAGATCCGATGAAACCTATACACTTTCGGGCCACGATTATACCGGGTAAAAACTGGGTGAAAATCGAGCCATTAACATTACATTAACTTGATACCTTCTTATAAGCTAGCATGTGAAAATATCCAAATTTCTAAGACTCCAACTATTATTTGACATGGTAAAATTCACTTAGAAAAATATAACAAGAACCAACTCTTCTCTAAAATTAAAGCATAACCATAATCAATACTAATATTGTATAATAACACCAAATATTTAAATCAATACAAATAATACAACATTATGTATTAGTCTAAAATCTTATGCATTTTAAACATAAAGCATTAACTTATAGTCTTATAATAGCTAATAACACAAAATATTAAGGTTTACAATACTTAAATTCCACATAAGAATAGCCATCATCCATCACTAACAACACAAAATATTAATTGTGTATGATGACCGAACCACCGAGCCAACTTCAGGTGACCCGAGCCATGACTCGGAACCCGAAATAATAACCGGGTCTATTTTTGAGACCCTTACCCGATTCTAGACCCGATGAAATTACACCAAATTAACCCCTAAAATACTCGGGACCGGACCGAATCTTCAAATCAGACCAGGCCATACACACCCCTATTTGCTAATGAGTGATATTTTAGTGCTTCCCTATCTCATACAAGCCTCATTTTGTGACGTGAATATAATTTTAACCAAGTGATCGAATACAATTTTTATGGTTTGAATCATATAAGCAATGTCATAAAAATTATATTTTAATAAAATATCCCTTCACAAAAAAATAAATATTTAAAATAAATATTTTTTATCACTTATTTAATATGTATATAATATGTAGATTTTTTTAAATAAATAAAATAAATATTTTAATTATAAATATACATTAATTTGAGAGTATTTACTCGATTTTCATCGAGTGCTTTATCTTATTTGCAGTGTAAACGAGATAAGTTTGACCATATCTTATTTACACGTAAACGAGATAAGGCACGAACACGTGGTAACATATCACGTTTACAAATGTGATAAGTGAGAAATAGCTGTTTATCTGTAAACGAGATATGACCAAACTTATCTTGTTTACTGCAAAAAATCTCATATCCTAAACTGTTCAAGCTGTGATGTTGGTGGTTTGAAGAACGGGAAGGAATTAAACAGGGAACAAAATAAGTTATTCATTGTTGAAGAGAATGAAAAATCTTCTTAACAATATCTGTTGAGTTACTACACTTTATATACTATGTACTCCTTATAGACTTCAATTAAAAAAATATATAACAAATAAGCCCTACATCTACTATGAATAAAAAAATAATCTAGGTAACACCCTCCCGCAAGCTAGAATTGTATAAATCTAACAATATTAGCTTGAAAACATTAGTAAAAAAAGGACCTGGTGACAGAACTTTGGTTAGAAAATCAGCAAGTTAGTCTTTGGAACGAACTGACATCAGATGAATAAGACCAGACAAATGCTTTTCACGAATAATGTGGCAGTTCACTTCAATGTGTTTGGTTCTTTCATAAAAGATGGGATTATTGGCAATATGAATGGTTGAATGATAGACTTTTGAAGCGGCAAACCAATGAAATTCATTAAGAAAGATAACCAACTAGCTTCACAAGTAGCAACAGCAAGAGACCTATATTCAGCTTTTGGAGAGGACTTGGCAACTGTGATTTGCTTCTTACTCTTCCAGCTAATGAGAGACTTCCCAAGTATGAAGCAATAACCGGAAACGAAACGACGAGTATCAACACAGGTAGCCCAGTCAGCATCGGCAAATTCGGTGAGATGCAGATTAGAAGTAGAGGAGAAGAATAAACCAGTTGCAAGTCTGCCCTTTAAATATCGGAGTATGCAAAAAGTATCTTGTAGGTGAGAAGTGGTTGCATAGTCCAAAAACTGGCTCAAACATCCCACAGCATAAGAGATATCAGGTCTAGTGTTTGTGAGATAAATGAGTCGGCCGATGAGCTGTCTGTAAGTAGTAGGGGTGTTCGCAGTGCAGTTTGGTTCAATTTTTGAGAAAAAAGTCATCCGATCCGATCATGTAATTAAACTGCGGTTCGGTTTGGTTCGGTTTTTTTATTGAGACCATCCGAACCAAACCAAACCAATTAAAATCGGTTTGGTTTGGTTCGGTTTATTCAATTTGTTCAATTAATTAAAAAAATACATCACGATTAGCAACACTTTGAGCAAGGCTGATGCCCCTTCACTATAATCCGTACCAATCAAATCAGAGAACCTGGAAAGGTAGCAAGAGTAAGATTAATAACACATGCAATGCAACATAAAAAAATCCAGATATCTCTCACAAACTAATAGACAGAATTTTCAAGTACTTATAAGTGTACCTTCCCTCCAAAAAAAGTATGTAATAGTATATTCATTTCCATGCCACCTTAATGTAGCAACTTTCTTTGTTTACTTGAATATATCTTTGTTTTTCATGATTTTCACTTATTCACACCTTGCTTTTGATGTTATGGAATTCTCATTTAATTAGCAATTAAATATATTTGTGTAAGAACAAATTTATATGGCACAAGATTCACATGCCTTCCGATTTCCAACAATACACATTTTGTTATAATAAATAGTAATTCAGAAATTTGCTAACTTTTACAAAGTCTTTCTTTTCTCTTTTTATATATAAAAGAATTATACAGCATATATTACTAAAAGTGCAGAACATCGCAAGAAATGTTTAGCTAATTCTTGGAGAAGCAAACCATTGCCTATCCCAATGTCAAGTACACTCCAACTAGACAAAATTTTATTTCCTAATTCACTAGCTTCAGCTTTAACATCATCAACATGATTTGGTATGCGGCCTTAAGAGATGTCAATGCACAAGACTTTTGTCCAAGATGCAACTACAAGCAAGACCAAATTACCAACATAAACTGAACAATAAACCATTAACCAGCATTCCAGTAATACCAAATTATCAAGAATAAAGTGAACAAAACCTGAACAATAAATTGATAACCCTAAACTAAACAAGAAATTAATAACAAGCAAGACCAAATTATCAACATAAACTGAACAAAAAATCAATAACCAGCATTCCAACAATACCAAATTATCAAGAATAAAGTGAACAAAACCTGAGCAATAAATTGATAACCCTAAACTGAACAAGAAATCAATAACAAGCAAGACCAAATTACCAACATAAACTGCACAATAAATCAATAACTATTAACCAGCATTCCAACAATACCAAATTATCAAGAATAAACTGAACAAAACCTGAACAATAAACCGATAACCCTAAACTGAACAAGAATGGTAAACAACTAACATTACCTGAATAGATGGCTCGGGCTCCATATTCACTTGAATCGGCTGCTGGGTGGAGGTGGCGAGGTGCTGTGTTGATCGTGGGTGCTGTCTGCTGTGCTGCCCTGTTGGGTCAGTGGGTGGTGGCGACTAGCGAGGTGTTGTGCTGATCTGGGTCTCCGTGTTCGTAGTCCACCGGTGGTGGGGGGTCTCTGCTATCTGTTCGGCGTTGGGATTCGGAGGAAGGCTTTGAGGTTGTAGGACTTGGAAGGAACGTCGGTGCTGCCGGCCTCGAACTCAAGGACGTGAGTGGCTGCTGGCTGGCTCCGTGGCTGGGTGCACACTGCACAGAGGGCGAGATATGGTGCGTTGCGTGGTTACTGGTTTTTAGGGTTTTTTGGTCGAACCGGTTTGGTTCGGTTCGGTTAGGGTTTTCATGTTAAGAACCGAAAATCGAACCGAACTGCAGAAAAAATAGCAAAACAAGTTTTTTTTTTTGTTTTTTCGGTTTTCGGTTTGTTCAGTTCTCATTTTTTTCGGTTCAGTTCATCGGTTTAGTTAGGTCCAGATCGATTTTGAACGCCCCTAGTAAGTAGTGTTGTCCGTTAAAATGGTATCAGATTCCTTCGAGAGTTTCTTACTATAATCAAAAGGAGTGGAGAGAGGCTTGCAATCTAGGTAACCAAAATCCTTGAGAAGGTCCATGACGTACTTCCGCTGATAAATGTGAATTCCAGAGTTAGAGCGTGCTACTTCCATTCCCAAAAAGTACTTGAGATTACCAAGATCCTTTATTTTGAATTTGTCATCCAAAATTTGCTTGATGTTATTGATTTCGCCAATGTCATTTCCGGTTAAAACCAAGTCATCAACATATACTAGAATGGCAGTGAAGCTTTCAGATTATTTCTTGATGAAGAGTGAATGATCATCAAAAAACTGTTTATAACCAGCATCCACAAGAGTCTGAGTGAACTTAATGTTCCATTGTCTGCTTGCTTGCTTAAGCCCATATAGAGACTTTTGCAATTTACAAACCAAACCTGGTTGTCACACAGCCAAACCGGGTGGTATTTTCATATAAACTTCTTTGTCTAAATCTCCGTGAAGGAAGGCAGTATTGACGTCCAGTTGTTTCAAATGCCATTTCTTTGCCGGTGCTAATGCTAACATTACTTGTAGGATAGTCATTTTGACAATTGGACTAAAAGTATCACCATAATCTGCTCCTTGAACTTGGGTGAATTCTTTTGCAACTAGCCTTGCTTTGTGCCTCTCTATGGTGCCATCGGGTTTGAATTTTACCCGAAAAACCCATTTGCAACCCACATTCTTCTTGCCTTTTGGGAGTTCAGTGAGACACCAAGTTTTGTTCTGATATAGAGCTGTCAATTCATCTTGTATTGCCTTTCTCCAAGATTCATGTGCAGTCGCTTCCTCATAAGTGCTAGGTTCTGGATTTGAGGTGATAGCTAGAGAAAGTGACTTATATTTTGGAGTTAGTTTATCATATGACAAGTGTTTTGAGATAGGATATAAAGAGTTAGAGTTACCAAAGTTGCTAGAGTGAGCTGTGTGGGTTATCATACAATGATAGTCCTTCAAATAAGCAGGCGGTTTCTTGACTCTCTCAGATTTTTTAATGATGCAGTCATGTGTGATGTCATAGTTTTATGATGCAGGTGCATTGTTGGTGTGTGGTGTGGTAATGGGTGCAATGGTGTGTGAAGAAATTGGTAAGTGTATTGAACTTGAGAAATGTTCATTTGAATCTGTGAGTGTGGTAGGTGTGGGTGACTGAAAATGATGTGTGGATGGTGTATCATATTGAAAAAGATCAATGCATTGTGGAGTACGAGTGGATACTGCATGAATATCAGTGCTAGTGGAATGTAAAAATAGAAAATGAGTTTCATAGAAAGTCACATTTCTAGATATGAAAATTTCCTTTGATTTTAAATCAATAAGTCGAAAACCCTTTGTTCTTAATTTAAAACCGAGAAAAACTATTTTTCTAACTCTTGGGTCTAATTTTGTTCTTGAATTTGTTAATGTGGAGGCATATGCAAGAGAACCAAATACTCTTAAATATGAAAGGTCAGGTAAATTACCATACAAAAGCTTATAAGGACTAGCATTATCCAATTTAGTGCTGGGTAGCCTATTAATTATGTGAATAGCGTGAGCAACTGCGTATTACCAAAAATAATGTGGAATTCCTGATTGAAATAACAGTGCTCTAGCAACACCTAAAATATGATGGTGTTTTCGCTCTACAATTCCGTTTTGCTATGGTGTTTCTACACACGAGGTTTGGTATAAAATGGCAGATGATGCAAAAAAGAATTTTAGAGTGAATTCTGACCCATTGTCAGTCCTTATACACTTAACTTGTTTTTTAAATTGTACTCTAACAAAATTCACAAAATTAATAACCAATTGTGATACCTCAGATTTGGTTTTTATAAAAAAATCCAAGTGAATCTGCTCTTGCCATCTATCACAGTCAAAAAATACCTATGTCCTTCATTGGAAGGGACAGAAATAGGACCCCAGATATCCATATGAACTAAGTCAAAACAGTCTTTTATTTCAGTGGTACTAAGATCAAAAGATAATTTCTTTTGTTTTGCAAAATGGCACGAGTCACAAGGAAGTTTTGAAGCAATACAATCTATAAAAGGATAAAACTTCTTCAGTAAAATCAATTTATGCATGGATATGTGTCCTAATCTAAGATGCCAAATGTTGTTGTGCTCACTGTGTGAAGGTGTTGTGGGATGAGTAGTAGTCGTAGTTGCCGCCAATGAAGCTTACTTTGTTGGAGGAGGGGAAAGTGAGAGAATTCTGATTCTCTACTCATTGTGTATAACCCTTCTATATACTCAGCAATGCCAATCATCTTTGATGTGGATCGATCTTGTATCTCACAACACTTATCATTGATTAACTGTTGACAATGTAGGTTTGAGATTAATTTTGACACAGAGATTAGTTTAAAATCAAAAGAAGGAATGTATAAAACATTTTTTAAGAAAAATTTTTTTAGAGAATGTGATTGTGTCAATGATGGTGCTAACATATTTTGTTCTATTTGGCAATAACACATTAATTGGAGCAATATTTTGAAAGCTTACAAAATCTTTTTAAGTCAAAAGTCACATGATTTATTGCACCGGAGTCAATGACCCATAGTGCAGATTTTGGAGTGATAATACTCATAATTCTCACATTAAAATATAATGCAATGGTTTTACTTGGAGTGGAGGTCAGTCAAAATTTGATTTGCATTATGAGGTTGTTGCTACACACTTTTGTCTTTGATCAACTCTAACAAGGCAAATCTTTGCTCTGGAATGAATCCAAATCTTGATATTTTAGTGTTTTCTTGAAGAAAATTGAGTTGGGATTGTTTGTCATTGAGTATATCATCATGCCCTTCAGTGATCACGTGATTAATGGTGGTGTTATATTGCTACCGTTGATAGAAATGGGAGGAGTACCCATGCTTTTTGTAGCACACATCTTCTGTGTGGCCTTGTTTGTTACAATGATAGCATGCCAATGTAGCTCCACGACCTCTACTACCTAAATTTTTTCTAGGGGGAAGAAGAAAATAGGAGTTTGATTGATATTGAATCGGATTTGTGGTGTTCTTCAAAATTTGAGATTGAAAATTTGTGAGTTGATGGAGGAGATTGTCATTGCTCTGGTTGTCAAAATTACCACTCGAGGATTTATTTACCAGTTCACCATTTTGAAAAATTAATAAATTCCAGAATAATAAGGATTCAGATCTTCTTCCTTCCAACTCGTTGATTGGAGCAGTTATGTTCACCAGAAAGGGAAAGAAAGAAAATGGCAAAATTGGCAACAATTGGATCTCAATTAACAACTTTTTCAATTTGATTCACAACTTTATTGCTTTCCACGCTCACCGCACCATGAAGAAAATCTCATATCGTAAACTATTCAAGTTGTGATGTTGGTGGTTTGATGAATCAGAAGAGATTAAAAGACGGAGAAAAATAAGTTATTCTCATTGTTGAAGAGAATGAAAAATCTTCTTAAAAATATCTGTTGAGTTACTACACTTTATATACTATGTACTCCTTATGGACTTCCATTAAAAAAATATATAGCAAATAAGCCTACATCTACTATGGATAAAAAAATAATCTAGGTAACATACAGTGTAAACGAAATATATGGGAGTGAAAAAAGTTTATACAATAAATGAGATAGAATAGGACAAAAATAACCCTTTGTACAAGGATTAGAAAACCATTGGTATTCCTTAGAAATCTCTCAATTCTTCTTTCTCTTCTATTTTTCTTCAAAAAACTTAGCAAAAATGTCTAGTGGCAATGGTTTCTTTGTTATGATGATGTATCCCAACTGTCAGATGAGAAACAGTGACAATGGGATTATATTTGAGTGTGAGAGTCCTGCGCTGTTCTGAACTCGAAGAACAAATTCGTTGTCCGAGTTAAAGAGTATGATATTGATGCACGTCTGCGGTGGTCGGAGAAAAGAAGTTAGTAGAGTTGGATATAGGATGCACTGATGGGGAATGGTGTATTTTAATTTCGTGTATTCTGGCTCGATGGTGATGAGTATGTGCGGCTAATGTTTGATGTGCACGGCAGAATTATGGTTGAACAAGTGATGGAGCTTTCTGCGGAGGTTCGTGATGCTGGTGGTGGTGGTGCTGGCGGCTTGAATTTTGTACCAGATGACCTTCAGCTCGCACCACGACCGTTGCACTATGCTAGTCCAGTCCAGGACATGGATATTGAGAATGAGAAATCCGATGAAGAGGACGTTGCCGATAGCCATGAAAGTGGTTCCTCTAACGATGACGACGACAATGAGTTCATAGTTGAGACTTCTATTGGTGGATCAGTTTGATACTTTTTGCCTACTCCGCGTCCAATTCCAGACTTATCAGTTGTACCCAACCACTACCATACATTGGATTTGGATGTGATGCACGAGAAAACTCTGTTTTCTAATATGGAGCCCGATAATGGATTCCGGGGGTGTAAGTGTGTGACTAACCCGCCTAGGTAAATAGCAAGCAAGGCCTCTATTTAAAAGAAAAACTTTTATAAAGATTCGATTCCAAACTAAGTTCTCTAGCATGTTCAAATCTATTCTAACAAATCTAAAACGCAACTCAAATAAATATCACAACATAATAAATAGGATACAAAACCAATACTTAAAAATCCTCTCCTAATTTAAAGAAAATATTAACTAAAAAAATATTTAATTAACTAATCAAATCAAAGTAATTACTTATCTAACTTTCACTGTAACGACCAAATTTTTGGCAGGTCCAGATCACTGCCAATCGTCAGGTGTTACTTCCCAATAGCCCTATAAAACTCTAGACTCAATAATATTTACTACTTATGAGCCTTTCATACTAACGGAATTGCGTACGTTAGCTTATTTTTATTATATGCTTTTCTTAACGAACCCGTTAGCAATAAGCAATAACATCATTAGAGATATACAATATAAAATAAATACCAAACTAATTGTAGAATCAAATGGCAGCAAGATCATGAATTTACGAATTCTTCGTATGGCTTGAGTGTAGTAGGCAACACAAAGTTCTTTGGCATCTGAATTTTGACGATGTCCTCTGAGAATGGATTACCTATCGTCAGTTTTTCTTTTGGTGGAGTGATCTCCTAAGATCATGCATCATTTGAGGTTGCGTTTTTAGGATCCCCTCTGCCGAACATCCCGTTTTGGCTTAAGGCTAAGAAATCAGTCATCTTCTTAACTTCAGCCAAGAGGGTAGCGTTCATGGCTACAAACTCATTGTGAGTGGGGGGATGAGTTTGGGGTACGACGTCATCAGCTATGATCCTGCAAAAAGACAGTAAAATAAAATATGCGTGGGGTTAACTTTAAACTTTGGGCCTCACGGTGGATGCCAAGTGTTCCGTTCACGTTGAGGTTGTCGAGCAATAGCGACTCCTTTCGAGCAATGCGGTGCTTGGCCTGGAGAGCTATACATCGGTTTGGCTTGAACACCGCGGTAGGAATAAGCTAGAATGAAACCTGTCTATGTCGATGTTAGTTCCTTGTTTATATAGATGATTGGTTAACTAGTTTGTGAAGTTTGGTCAAGATTTTAGACAGGAATGTGAGTGTTATTTTTTAGGATAACAGTTTGTTAATAATCTTTTGACTAGATATGTTTCATAATCGACCTTATCGTTTCTTCCAAATTATATGGTTCATTACTGTTTCTTAGCTATATATATATATGTCAAGATGTTTTTCCATGTGAATTGCATAGGTTGTTAAGCTTACTTATATGTAAGTTCTTTTTTCTAGAGAAAAGAAATATTAACTAATTATTAATGAAAATTTTTTTTAAAACTTTTTTTATATGAGCTACTTTTCATTTCTTACTAGTATTTTGTCAAAACTGAGAAATTTAAAGGAAAATAATTTTTTTTTTATGGTATTTTTTAATTTGATAAGTTAAGGACTAATTCGTTACGTATCGGAGCTTCATTTAAAGATTTATCGATAACCGATAGGTTGTTACATATATAAATCACAGTTTAAAGTCCTAACACTTATTTAAGTGGACTAATAAACTAATTACTGTACCAACCCGCCATGGAAAATAAATTTATTAGTCGATTGTTAACCTTTTTTTGGTTCAGGAGTTAATTGTTAACATAAGCTCCTTCCCCTTTTCATTTCTACTATGTTTTGGTCAGAAGAGCCTCTCTCATTTTGGTTTACAAAGAGGCGCCAAAGGCCCTATCAGAAGAACTCTTTGTTTTTATACGTTTTTATTGATTCGATTGGGTTTTTTGGAACAGGCTGAATGAAAAAGTCTGTAGGTCTAGCCCATTAACTAGTAACAATGAGACAAAAAATGAACAAATGAAAAAGAAGAAAGGGTCAGTTAGTATCAAATTTGGAGGATGAAAATGGAGTTTGTTTTGCCTTTGCAGTATCTGAGAAATTAGTCATTAGACTTCTGGCCCGATAAATACCCGGTGCAAACAAAAAAAAAACTTGGATTGGCCAGTGTGAGAATTGGAATTCCGTTTTTGTATGCAACAACTTACCGAATAAAAAGAAAAGAAGGGAGGGTTGAAAATTGGGATTCGCATGTTGTTCCTGCGATTTGAAGTACTTCTACAGTTCTACTTTCTAACTAACTGGTCTGTCTGGTCGGTTACGGGTTACCTCAACTGACCTCACCTGAAACCTTAACGTGGTGGTGGGCTGGTGGCAACTGCCTCTGGCTCTTTCCCAGTTCGTAAAGTGCTGCTTCACTCTCCTCATCTTCCTTTTTTTTTCCATTTAAATTTATATACACACATATTAATTAATAATATGTCCAACCACGTCATCGAAGAATCTACCTCTTCAGCAACCAAAGAACTCGAACAAAAACAAGAGAAGGAGAAGGAAGAAGAGGAAGATGAAGATGACGAGTTACAAAAGCTCCTACTCCCCGATGTCTCTAATCTTCCTTCAACTCCTCCTTCCGCCGTTGAATCCAACTTCGCCATTTACTTCGCTCTAGGTACTCTTTTTTTTTTACACTCAAATTGAAACTTTTTTTCCCTTGACATAAACCCTAAACCTCTGTTCCATATTGATGTTAATGACAATTAATGAATGAATTAATTAATTAGTATTGTAAATCTAACTGCATTGCTCTGTTGTTTCGATTTTCAGATTTTATGAAGCCAGGGCACGATCAGTACGTTTACCGGCACGCCAATGGGTATAATATGATATAATTGTTAGCCTCTTAATTTTTCTTCCTTAACGTTGCTGATGGTTTTTCATTTTGATTTGATTTTAAAGCTTGTGTGTGATTGGTTTGGCTCCTTCCCACGTTTCTTTCAAGGATGAAGGTGGAATCACAGCCATAGATTTCAATGTGGGAAAGTCTGATCGCAGTGGGGTCAAGGTCACTGGAAAGCGTAAGAAGGTGTGTTTAAACTTGTCATCCATGACGAACATACGCCAAGCTTATTCTGATAAATGTAAATTCATATCTGTTTATTACTAATAAATCATATCTGTTTGTTGACAATGTACTAATAAATCAATGAGGTTGCATCATAAATCATATTACTGCTTTCTATATTATTAAGATATGGTTTATTATTTATGTAGAATGCTCAACACTTTGAGTCCAACACGGCTTTGTGCAAAGTTTCTACCAAAAATGATTCCTATATAGTGAGGTAAGTTCCTAGCATGTATGATACAACCTTTATTTATGTCTATGGGTTACCTCTGAATTCTTTGATAACCTGAATTGTGGGGATTTGTCGTAGGTGCTGTGTCAAAGGCTCCCTTTTGGAAGTGAACCAACAACTGATCAAGCAACCAGAACTACTTAATGCTTCGGTAACAATACTAAATTCTTATCCTGTTTCATTAGATCATTGCTGTGATAATGCAGATAAACTTTTACCAGTCCATTTGTCTTTGAGAACAATTGGTACTGCTGCTGAGTATTTGCAAGTCTGTGAATATAAAGTTAAAGCATATACTCCAATTTTCTGTTACTTGTCTTCACCTGAATACCATGTGTTGGTACCATGAATTATTCAATTTCATGTTATCAATACTGCAGGCAGACAGGGAAGGATACATTGCTATTATAATGCCAAAACCTGCTGATTGGCTTAAGATCAAGGCCTCCCTTGTTAGCGTTGAGGAATACAAGAAATTGAGGGAAGTCAGTTGAATTAGAACCATGCATCGATTTATGATGACACGTTGAAGGAGACTGTGAAAACGCATGCTACCATATTTCATTACTTAATCCATGGTTTCCCCATATGATGCTTCAAGTTATGTGATCTCAGAAAGCTACAAATTTGAAGAAATAAAAAAACATTTAGGTGCTTATTGTGGGAAACCTCTTTACAAGACTGTGGCACAGTCATTGGGGCTCGACCGTGTCAGTTTTCGGCACCAAAGAATAGATTGATTTTGATGCTACTGTAAGACCGTTCTTTAGAGTTTCCATTTTGGTTTTGGTTTGTTTTATGCTCTGTGAACCTTCTTTACCCCGCAAATCAAGATATCAGGATTCGGAATAAAAATTCAAAGCCGAACACATAATTAAATAAAAAGCTGTGTAATAAAAAATCAGTATTACTTGATCTGAAATTTTATCAGTATGAATATATTTGGTTCGCGGTAAAAATGGCATACAAATCATATTAGTTTTTGTAACATTTCATATTGATTTCATTTGCGTAAAATTCCATCTATTTTTACAGTTGACCAAATATACCTTTGTGTGATAATATATATGATCTACGAAAGGCAAGTCAAAGAATTACAAAAAATGATTTGAAAATTGAAACTCGTTGAAACTCAAAACCACAATCTCAGTTAAAGGGATGAAGAGCCAAGCCACTTGTGAGACTTTCCTGTTTCAAAGAAGTGTGTGACGACACAGAAATTTGTTCTTGTTCCTCCATCACAATTTCTTGCATAACAAGTCTTCTAGATCTGTTTATGGTGAGGAAGCACAGGTAGGTATGCTCTTCAAGCTCTTCCAACTGATCCAAAAAGTTGGACTCATAGTCGTGAAACTCCCTCACAACCTGTTTGAGTATTTCAAACTTGCCATTTCCGCTCTTCAAACATATATCAGCAACCTCTCTTCGGTGTTCTACCTCATTGTGTAACCTATTAACCATACGGCTCATAGTATCCAAATCATTAATGAGTATATAAACCCCTCTTGCAGCAATATCAAGTTGCTCACAAAGCCTCTTATTATCATTAGAAGAAGGGGTTCTGGTGAAGTTGAACCTCTTCCTCATCAACCCAAATGAGCCACCTATTATACCCGGTGCTGCCACAAAGCCAACAATGCTATGGAATGCAAACACAATTAAAGCAACAACAAGAGCACTATACGAAGCAATAATAGCAATTCCTCCAACTTTCTTGCAAACTCTCTTTATTGTTAACATTCTTCGAACTTTCCCTCTCTTTGACTTTAGCCTATGCAGGAGTACCATGTACTTATCGTGAATTTCACGGAACATCATGGGACTAATAATGGACAAAGGGTTCTTTTGCAATGCAAATGAAGCAAGATCTCCACAAATAGCTTTGCGGGGTTGGTCATCCTCATCTATGCCATCCAGAACACTTTTACTTAGCTTGATGATCCTTGTAACCTTTGCATAGGCAATTCGAGTTTCATGGATACCTTGGAGGATTGTGTCGCAACATTGAGATGCTTCTAAGCTGGCTTTGAAGTATTCAAGCACAAGATGGTGCACCTCTGACCTCTCCACCATGTTTGCTATAACTTCTTGCCGCGGTTCAAGTAAATACTCTGTGAGATGCATGAAGAAAGGAAGCGGAGAAGACGTGGAAGAAGATGATGATGATGATGAAGAGAGGCCTGTGGTGCTTCTTATCTTTCTGAGCTGCCCTTGGAATTTTTTGCATATTTCGACGTAGGACTTTGTTCTGAATGCTTTCAGGTATTCTTCATTCACGTTCGGCTTCCTATAAGATTTATCTTCATCTTGGGTTTTCGGTGATCTACCTGCTGGATTTTTAGTAAATTAATTAATGAACAATTTCACTAATGTTTAACCCAAAAAGTTAATGATCATGTATATATATAGTAAATGAGGCAAGGATAAAATTAAGGAGCTGCAGAAATAAAAATTCACCTGCTGCTCTTTGCAAGGAAGAAAGCAATCTACTTCTTGTTGGTGTCATCATCTCTCGAACAAAGCATATATAAGAGGTCAGAGATATGATTTTTTTGATGATGTTGATTATATTAATTATTCTTTTGCTTCCTAAATAATGCTATATTGTACGGTATATATAATCCTATGGTATTATGGGGAACGATCTGGATTCTAGCGAAAAGAGAGAAAGAGAATCAGAGAGAGGTGTCTTGGGAAAAAATCTACAACAAGAGAAGTAACCCCGTTGGCAATCGGAAATGCCGCAAATACTAAATTACATATATATGTTATGTTATATATGTTGTGATTATTATTATTGTTACCATTACCAATGGCTTTAATCACACGTTAGCTTAGCTCACACGCTCTGTTCTCCTACGTGGAAGCTGAAGAGATCCGATCCTTCTCCATCTCATAAGCTCATCAACCTATCCGTTTACATTCTATTGATTGATCCACAACGTAACATAAGTCAACTGACACTTTAATTCCCATGGTGTTTATTGTTAAAGCCAAATAAAACATACATTTTCATTTTTTGTGAAGAAAATAATAGTAGTTAGTGGATATTGATAAAAATATCTTCATATAAAAATAATAAATATAAATTAAAAAATATTATTTGTACAATAAAATTCAATCTTTGATCTGTCTTTAATATTATTTAATTATTTTTTAATTAAAATATATTCTTATTTTTTAGATACACATTAATAATTAAAATTAATTTAAATTTTAAAAATTAAAATTTTTTTAACTTTTTACCTACTTCACAGTTAGTTATTGTTTCCTTCTTTTGCGTTCCTTCTCTTTCTATAATACGATTTTCTTTTATCTCATTCTTTTGTACAAGACCGCTTCTTTTACTATCCTTACTTATGTTATATTACTTAGTAGTTGTAAAGGTTAGGTTCATTGGTTCAAATAAATGAGTTTTAGATGTGTGCAGAAACCAATTTAAAAGATAGGATATTATTTTGGATGTGTTGCAAGTCAATCTAATTAGCGTATGAACAAATTTTTATCTGCTATAACTAAGTGTAATTTATGCACAATGAATAAACAATTAACAAGTTGGACACACTATACAAAGAAGCAAAAATACTAATTAGTAGTCATAGTAATAACTCCACCTTAAGAACTTGAAGACAATGCTTTAAATTTATTCCTATTACATATCCCAAAATTTATAATATTACACATATAAAATTATATGTTTACACAACCTAAATCACAAGTTTACACACAAAATAACTAATAATCAACAAAAATCACCAATAAAAACAAATTAATCCTCAACACAAGTATGAGAATAGAACAACTAGGCAGCAGTAAAATTCACATAATATTTTTTTACAGACAACTAAAACTCACGTAAACACATCCAAAACTCAGTGAAAAACGTAAATACTTTCAGAATACAGAAATTGCACGTGCAAAAATAATTTAATATTACAATATATATGAGAATCTCTTCAAATCATTTTAATTAATTTTTAATTACAAAAAAAGAATATTATACAGAATAATAAGAAAAGAAATGGTGTCAGAGAATGCACAAAGAAAAACTCTATGAAAAGAGACTCATCCAAACCTTAGGTATGTTTTCGGCACGGACGAACGGCAACGCTGATGCGGACGAACGATGAGGAGGAGGAGGAAGGCGGCGACAAAGACGAGCGCCGAGGAAGAGGAAGGTGGTATTGTGGATGAGTGCCGACGAGGAGGAAGGCGGCGTCGAGGATGAGTGCCGAGGAGGAAGGTGGTGCGGATGAACGGCGGCGAAGGATGACGAACCACGGACAGCGTGCGCCTCTGGGTTTATGATGTGTGATGAACTAGTGTTAAACCCGTGCGATGCACGGGCTTATATTTAAATTTGATAAGTTAAATTAAAAATAATATTTTATAACCATATATTTTTTTAAATTTAGTATAACACTATCATCGTCGTTATATAATAAACGTGTTAAATATGTTGTTTTATCTTTATTCAAAGTAAAATATAAATAGAAGAGTTTGAAGTTTATAATATTCTTAAACCATAAGGAGGGAGACATGAAAAAAATAAGAACATATATAACTGTAATAATAGCATGTTAATTTTACACTAAATTTTGTATAAAAAGCTAATAAAAATTTATCGATCGATAACCTAGTATCTTACTAACTTCATTAGAAAAGCAATTGGCATAGGATGTTGTGCTCCTTGTTACACATTTCATTTCAAATCTGAAAAAAAAAAGTTATAGATAAATTAGTAATATCTATAGTAAATATTTGTACAAAAGTATAAATCATAACATGCTATTAAAATAAAAATAATATTATTCTTACCTAAATATTATTGAAAACCTCTTTGAACACGACATTTGTTGTTGATGACTTTGGATTGCCGTCTTCATCTAGAATTAAAACCCTGAGGCCACTGCGACTCTTAACTCTTGAAACTTAAATGGCAATCCTGAATCTGAAGGGATCAAGTTCATTCTTGGAATGTACACTTTATTTTCAATATTTCTACCGGTCACTACCGTCGCTCCAATTATGTTGCTGCCAAGTTCGTTAACTATTAATCTTGTCCCGTTGCATAAACCCGAAGTCTGGTCTATGTTTCAGAGTAGCATTACAGCGACTCCTGTCTTCAAAGTCAACTTGTGATTGGGTAGTCCCGAACATTTGATGTCATTTAGGAACTCTGGTGTGAACCACTCTTGTTGTACATCTTCATTCTCATCAGCTTGACATATTGTGTTAGAGCTCAAATACTTCTTTTCTATCCCTGGAAAGATTGTCAAGACAAAATCGTTTACCTTCTCGACACTCTCAAGCGTGGGTGCAAGAATTGCCCTACTCTGAAAATACCTGTAATCTGACATGTTTTACAACAATTTGGATATGCAAAGTCTACCAAATGAGAGAGAGGGTCATCAGTAGTTGTAATCAATAGATCATTTGGAATTTCAACTTCTGATTCATCACCAACAACAGAGCCAATATTTCCATTTCCAACATCAAGTATCCAATTAGCAAATCTCTTCATTTCACCTTCATCTTGATCCAAATAAGACATTAGAAGCCTCATATTCGTATGCAGTTTCAGAATCTTACAAAATGACCAGAGATGGGATGAGTTAATAGCGGATGCCAATATATCGTGTCTACTTCCTTTCGGAATCACCGGAAGTATCTGTCTGAAATCACCTCCTAGAACAACAACCTTACCACCAAATGGTTGATGTGTCTTATGTTGATCGGTAACTGACATAAGATCCCTGAGCGTCCGATCAAGTGCTTCAAAGCACATTTTATTGAGCATTGGAGCTTCATCCCAAATTATTAAGCTACTTTGGATGAGCAGCTCAGCCTTCAAACTGCCATGCTTGATGTTGCAAGTAGATTCATCAGTAATTGTAATGGGTATTGAAAATCTAGAATGAGCCGTTCTGCCACCAAGTAGGAGTAAAGATGCAATTCCACTGGATGCGACATTTAAAACATTCTTTCCTCTAGACTGAATAGCAGAAAAAAGTCTATTCTAAATAAATGTCTTACCACACCCACCATGCCCATAAACGAAGTAAAAACCACCAGAGTCTGTAACAACAGCATTGAGTATCTCATCAAATACTAACCTTTGCTCATGAGTCATCTTTTGTTCTGTATATAAGTTTGTATGAGTCAACTCATTTGTGTCATATGCTAACTCCTCCTCTATTAGCTTATTCTGAAAAAGGCGAACATGAGACATCTCAGGATATGGCATTGATTGATAGTCTCTTAAAGATCTCGCATTGCTGTTGAGTATCTTCTCAATCTCAATAAGGCAGAGGTTTTTCAATTCGTCATCAGTCATGCTTAGTCCTAGAAAAAGCACATAGTGGTTTTATGAAATATTTAATAAATAATTCTAAAATAAAACTATTAATATTCTTAATAAAAATAAAGATAATAAGAGAATACAATCTTGATATTAAAAAAAGACATAGTAAAATACCTTGGTTTTTCAAAGCTTTTCTCCTCTCATATAGTATTCCATCAGCCAATAATGTCCAAGTTGCATTCCAAACACGCTCTGGGTTGCTAATGCTATTAGATATCAGTAGCATCGCAAATAATTTTCTCAATTGATGACCAGATGCAAGTTCAGCTACCTCATTAATAGCTGTAATGAATTCCCTATCATCGCACAGTAGTCCCATGGAATAGCAAGCATCTTGGAAGCTAGAATATGTAATTCCATTAACTGTCCTAATAGACTCATATGTTGTGCAACCTCTCTGAACAGCTAACAAAATTCTCATATAATAAATATCACCTGTACCCGGTGGAACATAATTTAACCTCCCGATAGAATACCCTCTTTTGCGTGGATGCCATACCCTTGATTCTCTATCATAAACAAATTGATTTGGAAACTCAGCATACGTCAAAGTTTGACCTGCTTCAAATTTTTTATTGGCCTCCATCCATGCTAAGAACATTGTACATTTTCCTTCCTCTTCTTCCACGATTTCTTCAAGATCGTCATCATCTTTAAAGATGATATTTTGCTCTCCAGGCAAATGAAAGGTTAATCTCATCAC
>NC_029779.3:2721635-2746771 GCF_000817695.3 Arachis duranensis | reverse complement strand
AAAAATATTAGTATTCATAATTAACCAAAATCAAAGTACGAACTACCTAAATAAATTTTTAATCAGTTTGGAATGCATGATACAAACCTGAAAATCTCTATCCTGTTTGAGACCTCATTTTCTGTATCATAAATATATAACTGCGCAAATTTTGGTCTTTGTCCCTCAATTGGTACCAAGCTTCCAATTCTGTGGTAGTTTTGTCCACTCACAATGAACTGGGGAGGACCTGTCCCATCATTGATAGAGGTCTCTATTTTACCTCCGAGGGACGTGAAGCAAAACATGCTATTATAAGTTCTTATATTATCCTTAAAGTGTTTGCTTCTCTGGTCTGCTCCAGATAATAAACCTTGCAAGAGCTGAGGTGGACGTTGCAAAAACGGCAATTGTACCTTCCCTCGCATACAACATATTGAGAACTCAATATTGGATCTTGTTTTAGACTTTTCTGATCTCTCCTCATACCACATCATGGCGTCGCAATGCCGATAAAAAATTCTGGGTCACCAATATCTATCACATCTAATAATCACCAAGATAATAAATTATGTTTCAGTTATATCTGAAAAAAATACTTTATATAAAAATATATCTTTCTTTCACCATGTTAGGTATAAAAATAATATTTATAAAAGATTACCGAAGATTGCAATTTATAGATTAAAAAGATGAGATCATATAATACAATTTTTTTGTGCCAACCTCAAGGTTTAAGTTTTATATGCACACTAATCAAACAATAAGAATTACAATATATCAATGTTCAAATACAAAAATTATAATATATAACCATATCTTAGTTTGAATTTTAAAAACTTGAACACTAAACGATAATTTTTTGTTTATAAAAAGCATAACAATAGTAAATAATAAACTGCTGATATTGCTACTTCTTAGATTACCTGTATTCTCAGCAACATCGAATATGGCTGGGTATTCAATTTGCACAGAATCATCTAATATAGTCGTGTTTTCAGTAATATCCTCAACTTCTCCAAAAATTTTTGAAAGATTTATAGCCAATTCCTTCAAGTATGTTTTTCTTTGTCTCAGGTGTCTTCCTTTTTCAGCTATGCACACTTCTTCTAATTCTTTAGTATCTAAATTTGAATTAGATGTACTTGCTCCTGTAATCATTAGAGATAGTAAATCAAGCACTTTATATTATAAAAAAAAATGAATATATATTAAATGTTTGAATCAGCTGAGTTATGAATATATATTATGAAAGTAGTATTAAAGATAAAAGAAGTAAAATTTTAGCTTTATGATAATTACAATCTATCATGCTTATCTTACCATGTCTCTTTTGAAGTAGCATAGTCTTTCTATTCAGTCTTGCATTCCTTTGCAATCTAATTCGATTTGAGTACTCCAATGAATCTATAATAATTATTTAGCATATATCAAAGATTGTTTTTAAGAGACCAATTGAAAAGTTAAATGTTTGGTCTTTAAGTAATAAAAGCATATATTAACATACGCTGGCTTTGCAACTGGTTGATATTGTTTGATGTTTGTTGAAGCTGTTGTTGACTTGTCTGATGACATGGGCTATCATATGCTTCGCATGTGATACCTGAATTACTAATAACCTGAATATTGGAACATCGTTCCTTTTCACCTACAGAGTGTAGATTAGTAGTTGGAGACCTTGATCGATATGGTGTTGGGTTATTATCTAATAAGATAAATCGAGATATTAGTTTTTTGAACATATTTTTTGTTAAAGTTTATAATTGAATAAATAGTAGGAAAATCAAAATACATAAATTGCATGTACATTCACATAAGTAAGTTCCAAAAAAAATCATCCAAAAATCAACCTGTATTGAGTCCATTTGTAATGTTCGACAACACCGATTGAAAATGCACATCATTGGAACCATCACTCGAATTTCCTGTAATTTTTTCATAAACAAATTTAGTAAAATATTACAAAAACAATGTAAATTAATAATTTATTACTTGTCAATAGCTAAATAATATATAGAAAATATTGTATTTTATGGGCTTTCATTCGTCCAAAATACTCATGACATGTTAGTTATTTTTTGTATGAAGTCTACCTTGAATTGTGGTCCGCTTTGTATTTTCTTTGTCTTTTAATATCAATTTTCTCTTCGATCTTGCTTCTCTTTGGACTTCTTGCATCTTTCAATATATACCTGGAAATACCAAATAAATAATTTTTTTAACTAATTAAAAATATATATACATTATACTTAAAACATTTTTATTATCAATTTTTTTATATTATTAAAAAAAATAAAGTACACAGGAGTACACATATGGCGGCGTTTGTTTTTGGTATACATATCGATCAAAACATAGATACGGGAGTACATAGGAGTACATGTATGGTGCTTGAATACTGAGACAAAAATGATGAAAGACATGGTATGCATTTAAACATATTTTATGGAAAATAATATATATTTTTATGGAAAATAATAATGTATGAATTCTCATTTATTCAGTTACGTAAACATATTTTATGGAAAATAATATATATTTTTTTTCAAAAGTATCTTTTTTCAAATAAATATAAGTTTAATCTCACGATCAATAAATTCAACTTACAGTTAAAATTTTTTTTATTTCCTTAAATAAAGAGATTGAAAATGAATAACTTATAAGTAAAAAGAGAGAAAAAGATGAAAGTACCTCTATTGTTGTGCTGAGATAATATAAAAAATAACAATGTAAACGAAGTAAACAGAGAAATTTATAAATGTGACAAATCAAAAAAATTTAAATTTAAAAATCAAAACGGTTAAGAAGTCACTTAATTAGGAATTAGTATTAGAATTTCAAATTTCAAATTTTTAAGTAGAGTTTGCTAATTAGCTAGTACAAATTTTAAAATTTTAAATAAAATTTTTTAACTAAATGTTCGTTGTTCATCAAGAATATAGGAATTTGTTAATTTAAGAATGATTTTATTAGTTTCGTCATAAATAGTATCAATCCTATTATTTGTCGATAAAAATAAATAAAATTAAATACAATCTAAAAATTAATAACCTTATAAATTACGTAAATGTAGAAAATATATTTAAAAAGAGAGAAAAAATGGAAGTACTTCTATTGTGCAGAAACAATTTAAAAGATAACAATGTAAATTGAATAAAGAGAAAATTTATAAATGTCGCAAGTAAAAAAATTTAAATTTAAAAATTGAAATGGTTAAGAAGTCACTTAATTAGGAATTAGATTTAGAATTTCAAATTTTAAATTTTTAAATAGAGTTTTTTAATTAGCTAGTACAAATTTTAAATTTTTAAATAAAATTTCCTAAATTAATTTAATTTTGTCGAAACAATATTAGAAATAGAATTAAAGTATAAGAAAATGTCAAATTAATTTTTTTAAATAATATAAATAACCTCACATTTTAATAAGATTGATAATTCTATTTACTTTAATATAATCTTTTGTAATTAGCATATTTGCTTATAAATTATATAAATTTTTAAAAAATATTCTTAAACTC
Source organism: Arachis duranensis (assembly GCF_000817695.3). NCBI lineage: Eukaryota > Viridiplantae > Streptophyta > Magnoliopsida > Fabales > Fabaceae > Arachis > Arachis duranensis. The sequence continues at coordinate 2,743,272 of NC_029779.3, read as the reverse complement.
ATTTGCTTATTTAAAAATTAAAAAAAGTGTATTTTAAATTTAAATTTAAAATTTTAAACATGATACTTTAATTAAAAATTAGAATTAGATCTTTTTTAAAAATAAGTACACATTAAAAATTAATAACTAACTTAATTGTATCAACAATAATTCAAAGAAAAAATTTATAACTTTATGACATTAAATATTAAATTAGATATTATCAGAATATCAACGGTGAAAATCAAATTAAAAATAAAACCACAAGTAATAACCAAATAACTTCTATTTATATTTAAAAAAATTCTAAATTCCAAACATAAAAATCGAAAAGAACCAAAAGAAAAATAACAACTCAAGAAAAGACAATGTTTCCACCAAAACAAACATATACTTGACATTATTCTATTAGATAGACTCTAAAAGGGATTCCAAAACATGTGCATCCAAATTCTCAAGTTTCTTTCTCAATCTTGATCTTCTTGGAAGTTGAAGTATCACTTTCTACCTTCGATTCTTCCGACTCCGAAGATAATCGCTTAGTTGGTGTAATAACATTTTCCAACAATTCGGATTCATCATTGGCAGCAACTTCATTGGAGAATTCAAGCAACAAATTCTGTACAAAATACCACGTTAAATTAAAGACTTCTTTCTAACCTTTGATTTTATAATTAATTATTAATTATAAAAAAATTAATTTCTAATTTTGAGAGAACAAACAAAACAAAAATTATTTTTTGAACAAATACCTTAGCACCTTCTACTTTATCCAGCGGCGAGATAAGTGAAATGAAAAATACTATTTTATAGAAATAAATATATGTAATTGATAGCTCAAATGTATATGGTAAGTATATGAAAATACCTTGAGGAAAGAAAGCAGATGGAGTTGAATATTGCGAGTAGTAAGAAAACTTGTGGAGAAAGTGTTTCCTACTTATAGATGCAGAACAAGAAAGATGAAAGGATGTGGCACTAAGAAGAATAAGGTATGCGGAGAAGTTTTTGGAAGTGTTAAAAGCTAGTAGAGTGGTATTTATAATTTGAAATTGAAAAGGATTAACGTCTGAAATTAATGAAAAAGTGCACATGATGGTACATGTATTTAATGGATGTGTTTAGTGAAGCAATTTTCTAAATTTAGTGTCAGTCATGGATTCCAAACATTTTCTCTTACTTGGATTTAAATTATTTTCTTCTTTGCAGGTTTTATTGAGAAAGGAAGAAGGGAAATTTGTTTGAATCGATAAACTTGTTATTTTTTAAGCCTAGAAGTCGTCGATTCAAGGGGGCAACTTATTGGTTCGAAATGAATCCATGTTGGTAGTAAATATATCGACAAAATTTGTTAGGATTTCATCGAGCAGATTTTTGAGTTTATCAAAGGTGGTCATCAATGAGCAAAGAGGATTAATCGAAAAGGTTTGTGTAAGACAAGATTTGACGATCAAAGCAATGGAATGACTAATAATTGAGATAATTAAAGACGGTTATTGCATCATTTATGTGGCAGGAATAGTTATAGTTGGTTCTTCATCTATAAAGCACGTGATTGAATTTGATTGGTTGAAGGTGGCTATAAATAGACAAAGTTTGGAAAGAATAGAAGTTGAAATTCATTTTTAGAAAAAGCTCTTACAATATCACACTCCAGAGACTTTCTAATCTTGCTCAAAGTTCATTTTTTCTGTAGAGTTCCTTTTATAGTCTTTATTTTCGTTTTGATTTCCCAGAAATTTACCTTTTTTGCAAAATTTATCTTCCTTTTTCCTTACAATTTTGCATTTGTATTTGAATTCAAAGTCCTTTGACCACGTTGAAGGTATTTTATCGCTTTCCTTTGAATTTAAAGTCGTTTACTTTACTCTTTGTAATTTCAATTTTAAGTTATTTAAATTTTATTTACGTTTCAGATTTTTTCTTTTATTCTTTATTCGTCCAAAATTGGAACTTTTTGATATACTTTTGAAAATTGATACTCACAAAGAATGAATAGATTTCGCTCCAAAATCACTAGATATCGAACCAATTCAGATTTATAAAAAATCTACATAACACCTAAAAATTTTAACTTTTATATCTCCAGTTTTTAGAGATACTAAAAAGACTGTATTTTAAAATTTTAAAATCAAAATTTTAATTTTAATTAATTTGATTTTTGGATGTGTATTTAAATTGTAATATATTAATAATTAAATATATTAAATCTGAAACAGAAATTTAAAAATTTTAAATTTTAGTTTTATTTAGTTTGTATTTTGGATGTGTATTTAATTTTAAAAAGATACTAAATTTTTTATAATTTTTAGATGTGTTTATTATATTTTTTTTAATTATTGTAATAAAAGGCTGAATATTGTACAATTTTTAAAGAATATCTAATTGAATTTATATAAATTATTAGATAATAAATTTTTTATTTTTGAAGATATTCTTAATTTGGGAGGCTAAAGACTAATTCGTCACAAATCGGAATTCCATTTAAAAGTTTGTTAGCCAATAAAATGCACAAGATAAAATTTAAATTTTTAATACTTATTTAAATAGACTAATAAATTGATCAATAGACCATTCAAATTAGTTATTAGATAATAATTTTTTTTGGATATTAGTTATTAGAGAATAGTTTAATCTGCAATATTGTTTTACGTACAATGGAGGCCCGAAAGTCGAAAAGAAAAACTACACTAAACGGGAAAACAATATCCCACTACAATCAGCAATGAGCTTTAAGGAGAGCTGAGCAAGAATGTGATCAATCATAATGAACTCTTGATTAGTGTCTAAGATCATATTGGCCAATCCATCAGCCACTTGATTTGCTTCTTTGAAAACATGGATAATTTCCACCTTCTGTTCCTCTTGAGCATGGTTCGGATTCTTCTAATGCTACGAGTGAGAGAGGGATGCGGGTTTGAAGATGAGTTATCCCGCCCCTTTTGAATCCAAGCAAGCTCCAGCCTAGAGAGAATAGCTTCGTTCTTTGCTTCAATAGCCTTTGCCTCACCAATTTTCCTGGCAAAACCATACAACCAACCACCCAATTCATTTTGAAAAGCACTAGTGCAACTGGCCGGTCCCAGGTTCCCACGAGAGGCACCATCCATATTGAGTTTAACCCAATTGGCCGAGGAGCAGTCCAAGCAATGGGAACAGTGGTGCAGTTCTTTTCCTTGTCACGTATTTGTCTGACATCCATCACCTCTTTAATTGTTGATTTAATGCGAATATCAATGATTCTCAAGGGCGGATTACTATGGGAGTGAACTTCCTCATTTCTGAGTTTCCAGATCATCGAAGTTGTTATCATAAAAACATCTAGCCAAGCTAGATCCTTATCTCTGCCAATTTCGCTGGATAGGTTGTAATCTATCCAACTCTGAATATCAAGCTTGAAGGAATTATTAATAGCCAAAGAATTTGAGACTCATCCAAATAATAGAGACCTTTGGACAGTCCCGGATAGCATGTAGGGGGATTTCAACATATCAATTGCATCGACTACAATAAGAATTATTATACCTTGACTCAATTTAGCAACTTGAGATGCTGTCAAAAGTCTATTATGGTTTAATTGCCACATAAAGACTTTGACTCTTTGGATTCCATTTCACTTCCAAATTCTTTTCCACACTTGAATGGAAGGGGGTTTATGATCAATAAGGGCTTGGTAAGTATGCTTTATGGTAAATTCATCTTGAGGGTTTGGCCTTCGCTCTTCAGGAAAGATTGTCCTATTCTTCATCCGATGTGTGGCGGTTAATGGTGCTAAATCTATTTAGAACTTGGTTGGGAAGTAAAGTGTCCAGCATATTAATATCCCAGGTACCGTCGCTGCAAATGTACTCATTCAACTTATAGTTTTCATCCCCTAACATAAGCATCGGAGATGCCAGATTAATAAGTTTCATACCCAGTTCTAGCCAATCATCTTTCTAGAATTTAATATGACTCCATTTTCAATACGAAAATATTTGATAATAAAAAAATTAACCAAAAACAATCAGAATTTTTTTATTTAGTATTTATTAATTATTGTAATAATTAATTAATACTAAATAAAAAAAATTTGGCTATTATTTTTTTTTGTCCCCTTAACATTATTGTTTCTAATAACATGGCCAGTATTCATCAAAAGTTTGGCCAAATATCAACAATTTTTTTACAAAGGGAGGAGTCTCCACTGCAGGCACGAACTCCTTCTAATAATGAACAACCTCTCCCATACTTCCCAAGCATGACATAGACCCATAGCTCTTGAGGTTTATTCATGATATTCCAACCTCTTTTCATTGACTTTGTTGAGATCCCGGAACTCCAATCCTTCCTGCATTTTAGGAGCAAATGGGCCTTTTTTAGTTGAGGCCGTGTCTCCACAAATCAGCAGTATTTTAACATCAACTGTTTTGGACACTACTAAAACTACGGCCAATACTTTGTTTTGCATCGTACATGATTATTCTTATCAACATTCCATCTCATGCATTCATTATAAAGCTCTAATGACGATTAACAATATGCGGACCCAAATATTGACATGTTCATTTATAGCAATATAAAATATAGAATAAATAATTATTTTTAACAATAAAAGTTTTTAACATGATCAAAATCGACAAAAAAAAAACAATAAAATTAATATTATAATAATAAAAAATGAGTTTCGTTTAACAAAAACATCCGAACATTCAATTTTTATCGACTCTACTAAAAAATTAATTAAAATACTCAAACTATTCTTATTTTTTTCATTATCTTCAACCTTTCAACTTGTTAAGAACAAAACCACCGTCCTTCTTTCAAACATTAAACATCATTGCCTTAACTACTTTTTGCATTATAACAGCAGTCACACCATCATTACTAAACTACCACCACTTTTAACACCGTCAACACTACACAATACAGCAACAAATTAAAGAGAGACAGAGGGAGTGAGATGGAAGTAGATAAACAATAACATGGCGAGACTAAAAACAATTTCAACAAAACTAAAAGACAATTTCAGATTGCACATTTCAGAAATGAAGAAGCGAAGCTGAATTGAAGAAAAATTAATAAAAAGTGTATAAAAAATAAAACAAAAATAAAATAGAGAGAGAGGCTTCACCAATAGATGAAGAATAGGGACAGAACAAAGCGGAGTATGCCCATTTCAGCAGTGACGTGATATAGGCGAGCTGAGGACAACACAAATCTAAGAAGGTGCATATCACGACGATTTTCAGCAGCGACTTGGTGGTGGCGGACGGAGCTGGAAGACACAAATTACGATGGCTTTAGCAGTAGCGTGGTGGGGCCGACAGAGAGCGGCGCAGATATATTAAAAATAAATTAAATTACATGTATATATATTAATTAATTTTTTTGTGTTCACGTAATATTTTTACAATTATATACATGAGAGTAAGCTTAATGTTAAAATAGATGAACTAAAAAGTTAAAAATCAAAATCAAAACATTTTGTTGACACTCGGTTAATAAAAAATATAACTAATGTAATATTCTGATAAAAAAAAATCATATACTTTAGTTTTTCTCTAATTTATTGAATGTTTAACACAAAAGAATCTCATTTTACTTATTAAAATGTTATATGCACTTTTAAATATTTTTATTAATTAATGAACATGATTAATAATAATTAATTTTTTTTCTAAAAAAGAAGTAACCAAAACTGATTTTGGTCATACATAGATACAAAAGAAAGGATCTACAATCAGTATACAATCTACACTATTTGGTGTTTATGTTAAATTGTTAATAGTGAAGGAGAAAGAGAGGAGAGTGAGGGATCGCAGGTTTTGTGTTTGGGACTGAAGGGCGAGCGAGGCAACCATAATGGCCATTTCTTCCAATCATTAAAATCGTCCTTCTCAAACCCCATTCTCCCAACTTAAACCCTCACTCTTTCTTTCATTTATTTTTGGCCCCCTTCTCTTTTATCTTGTTCCTTAAATTACTGTTTTGTCGATTTTATTTTGATTTTGTATTCCGATCAATCAGCAATGGTTACCACCGCGGCTGATTCTTCCTCTAACCACCACTCTCCCATTGTTGCTGCCGCCACAACCACAAATGTTCCCACCAGTAACCTTAATTTCCCGCGAAAAAGCCTACCTTCTCCTTGGGCTCAAGTCGTTCGCGGCCCCGACGTTGAGCCACCCTCCGCCGCCGTCCACCAATTGCTGTCGCCATCGTCTTGCTCGTCCTCCTCTGCAACCGACCAACTGCTGCAATCCTCCGATCCCTCGCCGCCGTTTGAAAGTTCTAATTCCGATGGCGCCACCGCGGCTGCAGCAAGTGTAGATAGCTTGGATGCTGATAAGGCGGGCAATAATGCGGGTGGACCTAAGAAACCCGCGTGGAGGAGGCAATCAAACGGCGTAGAAGATGCTTGTGCTGTGAAGGTAATGGACGCTGTTTCTTGGCCCGCTTTGTCAGATTCCACCAAGCCTACCACTAAGTTGTCACCTGAGGCCTCATCTTCCAAGACTGCTTTTGATGGATCGCAACCTACTCCTCGGGTTAGATTTCCCTACTTAAGCTTATTGTTTATCCCTTATGATTATGATTGTATTTATTCATTTATTTTTTATTGGGTTGATTTGTGATTGTGCTACAAAACCACAAATTTGTGAGATGATGTTATATCTACAGAATATGATACATGACTTTGGCAGGGTCCGGTTGCTTCACACTCTCCTCGAAAGCAAGGAGTTGGCAATGCAAGACTTAATCCAACATCAGTTTATGGTGGGGCTGGTAGACAAAGACTAATAAAGTGTGGAGGCGGCAATGTCAATGGCAATGGCAATGGCAATGGTGCTGGCCCTGTTCAAGCAATGAGGAGCTTCTCTGCTCCTCCTCCTCCCCCACCACCACCCCCTTTTCCTGTAATTCAGATGCCTCCAACTAGCTTTCCTAATGGGGTAGCAGGGGTGGCAGCCCTTGTTCCAAGAGATCCTTACAGGAATAGTAGCTGGGGTGCAAGGTCTCCGGTTGGGAGTTTCGTGCCACCAATGATTGAACATAGGAGTCCATCTCGCAGGGGAACTTTTGGGCATCATCCACGTACTGGTGGTTCTTTTCATAATTATGGCATCCGGAGTGATCAGGATCGCCAAAATTATGCACATACCAGAGATCCTCAGTTACACCCGCCAAGGATGTTTCCAACACGAGCAATGGGCCCGCTTCCACCTAATACCCCTTCATTTGCAGGTCCTCAGCCTATACCACCGTTTGTAAACCATGCTGGCTTTCCTGGTTAGTTGGTTATTGAGTTTGTTGGTTTTTTAATTCTATTAGGTGTATTCTCAGAAAAGCAAAAACAAATAATGTTTTTTCTTTTCAGAATATTGTTATTTTCCAACGTTACAATTTGAACCATTTGGGGGTATGCCATTCTTTACCCATGGACCTCCTTCTGCAATGTTCTATCCTGTTGCAGAAACTTCTCTTGTCAATGCAATAGTCAAGCAAATTGATTATTATTTTAGGTAAATTTACATGTTTTGTATTATATAATTTGAAAATAAAGCCTTTTAACAGTTTGCTATTATTTCTCAGTGATACTAATTTAGTGAAAGATGAGTTTCTACGTTCTAACATGGATGATCAGGGCTTTGTTCCAATTAGATTGGTTGCAAGCTTTCGTCGTGTAAGTTATTGGATTATTGAATTTTAACTGACCTAACATTTCTTTGTGAATATATATAGTATAATCCATGTGTACGACTTTTCCAGGTTAAAAGTTTGACAAGCAATGTTGAGTTGATTATAGATTCATTGAGAATATCTACTATCATAGAAGTGAAGGTAACCTTTCTACTGCATTATATATTGTATAATTTAATGTATTGAAGTTTAAATTGAGCTTCTCCTCTTTTAACTTAATAGTTTCAATGCTAATTTATTCTAGGGTGATAAGTTGAGAAGGCGGAAGGATTGGATGAAGTGGCTGCCCACTCCTTTGAATCGGGCAGATTTTGGTTCAACATCTATGGGTGGATCAAGTTATAATAACTCAGCAACTGATTTTGAAAAGATCACTTTGGATAAGACCACTGTGGATAGACTTAATTCCAATTCTATCACAACGAGTGATGGCAATGTGAATGAAGAGTCCTCTAGTTCGTATCAATTCCATAATCATGATGCTATGCTTAGCAGCAATTAAACTTAAATTTAACTTACATATCTGTCCAAATCATACCATTGTTAGTCTTTTTTTAGTATCCCCTCCTTATTCATATTAGAATAGGCTGCAAGTGTGATACCTTTCTACTGTCATATGGTCAATTTTGAGAGTAATTAAGTCTGGTAACGTTTGTTTTTTTTTTTTTTCTCAAAATTATTTTCTTTATGGTCTAAAGATAAAGAACGAAATTAAGAATTTGATTGAGGCAAATTTATATAGCTTTATATTTGATGATATTTTCTATGAAGTTTTACTGTTTTATACCGGTATATTTTGTAAGTATTTTTATTAGGGAAAAGTGTTTTGGCTTGTACTTGAGTTGCATGATAAAGATATATTGTAAGAAAAATAGTGTTATTTTTTAAATTATTTATAATTCATATATGATGATAAGGTAGGTTAGTAATTCTTCACATATTAAAACTGATTTATTATTCTTTTTGACATAAATTTAAATTTTTTTATGAACTTACTCTTTGTTAACAAACTCATGTAAGGTGTACATGCGGGTATATGTATTCAACCCAACCATGAAAATTACTTACGGGTATATATACTATCTAATATTATTCTTCTCCGCCATCAAAATTACTTGTGACGTCGTTTTCCATCTTTTCCACCTCTGTTAGTTACAGGTTTTTTAAACTATAATCCAATTCAAGTGGATATTCCATGGATGTATTCCCCAACTACTAATTTGTAATTAACCATCTTTTAGCTGTTCAAATAGGGCTTGTATGTCTCCAGCTGACAGTATCAACAGATATGTAAGAACTCAGCTAAAAACTGATGTGGATCTTCTATTGGAAGTTCATGGAACTTGCAGTTCTGCTGCAAAAGAGAGACTAACTGAGGTTTAAACCCAAAATTATTAGCTCCAATGGCAGGTACAGAGATACTTCTGCCATAAAAGTCAGAGGTAGGCATGGTGAAGTCACCAAGCATCTTTCTGGCATCACTCTCAGGTTCGGCCATGTCTCCTTTTTCTTATTCAAAGTTTTTTGAGAGGTTTCTTCCGGAGTATTGTGCTTTAGCTTGTTGTAAACACCTCCTTAAAGTCTTTTCAGGTTCAAGAACCTGTTCATGGTCATAAACAAGAAAAGAAGAAAGAGAGAAAAGAAGAAAGCTTTTTGTGCTACTTGGACCAAAGAGCTTCCAGTTAGACGTGAAAAGAGAAGAAGATAGAATAAAGAAGTAGAAGAAGGAGACTTTGAAAATAGGGGGTAGGAGTAAAGAAGTATAAAGAGAAAAATAAATAAGAATTAAAATATTTTTATTTTTATTTTATTTATTAATTGTTTTTCGAAAATTAAGTTTAATTAAAATAAAAAGATTTGAATTTTGATTATTGTATTTTCAAAAAAGAGAAGAGAGAAATAGGAGGGAATTTTCGAAAATTAAGGAGATGCGTTAGTTAGGAAGTTTTGAAAAAGAGAAGAGAGAAGATAAGATATTAATTAAGAAAAGATTTGAATTTAAAATATAATAAGAGATAAGATAAGAAAAGATTTGAAATTAAAATTTAAAAATTAGAAAAGAGATAAGAAAAGATAAGATAAGAAGTTAAAAAGATTTGAAAAAAGATATAATTTTAAAATTGGAAGTTAGAAAAGATAAGATAAGAAATAAAAAAGATTTGAAAAAGATAAGATTTTGAAATTTGATTTTGAAAAAAAATTTAATTTTAAAGTTTGAAATTTGAAAAAGATAAGATAAGATTTTTTGAATTTTAAAAAAGATAAGATTTTTGAAAAATATATGATTTTTATTTTTAAAAAGATTTGTTTTTTTTTTGAAAACTTGAAGACTAAGATAAGATATGATAAAAATTTAAAATTAAAATATACATTTTTATTGTTAATTTCAAAAATTACGTAAAAGATAAGATAGAAAAATATATTTTTTATTTTTAAATTTAATGATGAAAGAGAAAAACAAGTAAAAGACACAAGACTTAAAATTTTTAGATCTAATGCCCCTAATTTTCGAAAATTTTGGAGAAAAACACAGAGACACCAAACTTAAAAATTTTAAGATCAAACACAAAAAAAATTCAAGAATACTTTGAAGACTAACAAGAACACAAAAAATAAGACTCAAGAAATTTAAAGAGCACAAGAACACATAAAGAATACCAAAAAATTTTTTTCGAAAACTAAAAGAAAAACAACAAGAAGACACCAAACTTAAAGATTTGACATTAGACTTAACCAAAGAAAAACTATTTTTTTTTAAAAAAAATTCAAAGGAAGATACCAAAAAATAAAAAATTGCAATAAAAACAAAAACAAAAACTCAAAGAAACAAAAATTTACCAAGAACATAAACAAAAAGACTCAAATAGAAAGCTAAGGAAGCTTGAAAATAAACTTTTTGAAAAAGATTTTTTGAAGAAGTTTAAACTTTTTGTAATTGAAAGACAGAAAACAAGTAAGATTCAAATCAGGAACAAAGATTAAACACAGAAAAGACAAATATTTCTTGAAAAAGGTTTTAAATTTTTTCAAAAAATAAGGAAAAAGAAAACAAAAATTAAAAGACTCAAATAAAATAAATTACCTGATATAGGGAGCAAGACAATCCATCAGTTTGTCCAAACTCAACAATCCCCGGTAACAGTGCCAAAAATTTGGTGCACGAATCCCCACACTTTTGTACAACTGTACCAGCAAGTGCTCTGGGTCGTCCAAGTAATACTTGAGCGAGTCAGAGTCGATCCCACGAGGATTGTGGTTTGAAGCAAGCTATGGTTATCTTGCAGGTCTTAGTCAGGCAGATCAGAAGATTGATAGATAAATATTTGTGAGATTATTGGAATCAGTAATAGGAATATAGTTGAAGATTGGAGTTGCTTTGTCTTTTTGGATTAACTCTGGTATTACTGTCTTCTTTGCTTGTGAGTGATTTCTTCAACGGTAGGCTGTATGTGATCAACGCCATGGGCCGTGGTCATTGATCTCCTCTGCTATAGATTGAAAGCCATTGGCCGTGGTCATCCAATCTGACGAAGAGTGAAGCTCTAGCAGATTATTCTCTTGGCAATCCTACTCAGAACGCCACAGACAAGGTCAAATCTTCCGGATCAGAGAATGTTGCTTCTTTGGATTCTAGCCTATACCACGGAGACCCTAATCTCCCCAGAAATTGACTGAACTGGTGTCTCGAGAAGTCCCCAATGAAGTCGTGGATTAGTCGTCTGAGAGATGTATAAACATAGCTGTTGGCTCGTGCTTTCTATTCACGTATTCACATGAACGCAAGTAGATGCGGGTGTTTATCAGGTATGTTCATCTTAGTATGATAAACAGAGCTGATTGTCAATGATCATCCTATTCACCATGTTGAAGATCGAATATATATCTTAGAAATAAATCAAACACGGATCGAAGAAGAAACAGTAATACTTTTATTAATTCATAGGACTCAGCAGGGCTCCTCCCCTCAACGTAGGAGGTTTAGAAACTCATACTGAAAGGAAATACAATGTAAAACTCGAATGTGGTGTGTAAAGTATGGATGTTGTTCTAATGACTATGTAAAAATAACTTTAAATACTAAACAGATGAGTAGTAAGGGCAAAATAGTCTATCAGCACTAAAATGCACTTCTAGGTCCCACTTGGTGAGTGTTTGGGCTGAGCTTTGATGAGATCCATGTGCTATGAGGCTTCTAGGGTGTTGAACGCTGGCTAGGGGGTCCTCTCTGAGCGTTTGGATGTTGGTTTCTGCTCTTTGGGCGCTGGACGCCTGGATGGGGGCAGGAAGCTGACATTGGACACCAGTTTTGGGCCTTCTAATCTGAAGCAAAGTATAAACTATTATGCATTGTTGGAAAGCTCTGAAAGTCAGCTTTCCATAGCCGTTGAGAGCGCTTCATTTGGACTTCTGTAGCTCCAGAAAAGATCTTTCGAGTGAAGGTAGGTCAGATCCAGACATCATTTACAGTGTTTTCTTTGTCTCTGAATCAGACTTTTGCTCCAGCTCTTCAATTTTAGCCAGAAAATATTTGAAATTGTCCAAAAACACAAAAACTCATAGTAGAATCCAAAAAATGTGAATTTAACATTAAAACCTATAAAAACTTAACAAAAACTAAACAAAACATACTAAAAACTATATGAAATAGATGCCAAAAATCGTATAAAATATCCGCTCATCAGAGGTGCATGAGGTAATACCTCAAGAGATATACAAGATAGCAGAAAAGGCCTCCACCCAAGCACAGCTAGCGCTTCCCTACCTTATCTATCGCATATGCAACTCAACTGGAGTTTGCATAGTAGGAGACACCCTCATTGAGATAGACAAACCCATCACAAGAAGGATGATGCAGAATGTCAGGGAGCCTGCACACGCACCACAGCACGAGCCTATTCAGCCACCACCACTAGAGGTCCCGGAGTTGCCTCAGGGGATGTACTTCCCTCTATATGACTATTGGGACCAACTGAGCATATCCCTAGGGGAGCTGACTTCATCTGTAAATTAGTTGAGGATAGAGCATCAAGATCACTCTGTCATCCTCCATCAAATAAGGGAGGATCAGAGGATCATGAAGGAGGATCAGAAAATCATGAGGGAGGAGCAGCTGAGACAGGGGCGAGATATTGAGGAGCTCAAACGCTCTAGAGAATTCTCCGGAGGGAGCAGTAGCCGTCACTGAGGTGGTTGAGTTTCATTCTCCTTCCGTCTATGTTATTTCTATTTTCATTGTACTTTATTTTATCGTCTATTTTCTATTCTAGTTCATGATCATATCTAGTATTTCGTTCTTTTCTAGTATTGTTTTTTTTTCTTTGTGTTGTATAAGATGTCACACGTATCCCTCAACAAGCTTAAAGAAAAATATTGAAAAAGAGGTGGTAAAAACGCACAAGGTTTTGAGTTATATCATGAGTTATTCCAATTACTTAAGATGTGGTGGCCCTATCTTTACTTTCTGAATGTATAAATTAACTGTGCATGTTTGATATTGAGGTTGAGCATATTGGCTCTTGAAGAGCAGTGAATTTAGAGAAGTATTATTGATTCTTTAAAAAATAAAAAATATTGATTCTTGAAGCAAAAGAAATAGTAAAAAAAGAGAAATAAACAAGAAGCAAAGATCCAAGGCTTTGAGCATCAATGGTTAGGAGGATCAAAATTGGCCTAAAAAGCTCAAATGAGTTGCTATCCCTAATTAAATGCTTATGGTGTGAATGTGTCAAGTAAAAAGTTTGAGACTGAGCAGTTAAAGTCATGATCCAAAGCTAAAGAGTATACTTAAGAACTCTGAGCACCACTGTCTGGGAATTTAAGCAAAGTTAAATTTGAATCCAAAGGGTTCCCCTAGTTAAGTGCTTGTGGCGTTTATGTATCCGGTGGTAATACTTGAAAACAAAACGCTTAGAGTCACACGGCTAGGCTCAAAGGTGCAAAGCACAAAAAAGAAGCTGTGTTTAAGAATCAAGAAAAGATAAAAGAAGAGAATCAATAATATCATCCGGAATCTAAGTTCCAAAGCATGCCGATATTTCTGAGCTTCAAAGGAAAGTGAGAGGCCGAAGCTATTCATAAATAAAGAACTAATATCCCCATTCAGTAATTGGAACTAAGCTTCATTGACAACTCTATGATCTTATGTATTCTTCTCTTTCAATTAGTCCTATCTTGTTTTTTGTTGCTTGAGGACAAGCAACAATTTAAGTTTGGTGTCGTGATAAGTAGATTTCTTATACGCTTTCATAGAATCTTCATAGCATTTTTAGTAGATTTTATTAAGTTTTAGTGTGTTTTAGTGCAAAATTCATCTTTTGGATGCTACTTTGAGTTTTTGTATTTTTCCTATAATTTTAGGTGAATTTTGGGCAAAAATGGCAGAATTAGCAACGTCTTGTTCAGAGAGGAAGAAAGGATAGCAAATGCTGTTAGTCCCTGACCTCCGTGCACTCCAACGAGCATAGCTTGAGCTATAGAGGTCCAATTGATGCATTATCAACGGCGTTGGAAAGCTAACTTTCAGATATTTCCATCAATATATGATAGTCTATACTTCTTTTCCAGATCATTGTCCATAACTGGCATTGAACGCTCACATCTGGCATTCAACACCCTAGAAGGATCAAGGCCCAGCGTTGAACGCCCAAGACTAGTGTTTAATGCCACCAAGGGACCAAGGGAGTACGAGCTCACCCCCTAACTGGCGTTCAATGCCTATTCTCCAAGTTGAGCGCCATGCTTGGACGAGCACAACACCAAAGTGGATTTTCGCACTCTTTAGCATAGTTTAGTTTATCTTTGTACTTTTTAATTTTAAATTAACATCTTTTAAGGTTAACATCTCCTATATAAAGAGGAGATCACTTAGGTTTAATCATCTGGAACTTGTATCATACTTTTCAAATATAAGTCTTTTCTATAAATTATGAGCAACTAAACCTCCTAGGTTAAGGTTAGGAGCTTTGCTGATTCCTATGGATTAATAATACTACTTTTTCTATTTCAATATATGTTTGATTCTATTCTTTGATGTATTGTCGTTCTTCATCCAAATGAGACTGGGCATGTCCCTTTTTCTACATGAGTTCTTTATGAGTCCTGACCCGGATAATATTGAGTTAAAGCTTGAGAATACATCACCTGAACTAATAATTCATCTGGGCTAATGATGGGTAGATAAATCCCGGTTAAGAATTTTTGAAAAATATTTTCTAAAACAGCGTTACAAGTACAGTCTTAACCGACGAAATTTCCACTATCAATTTCAAATATGTCACAATTAATAATAAATAACCGGGAGTAGAATCCCAAGTTGTTTCCCTAAGAGTTGACACAAGATGCAAATTATTGGTTAGGATTTTTCTGAATAATTTTTTTTTGAAATTGTGAACGGAAAAATAAATAGCTAGAAATTAAAGCAATGGATAACTAGCAAGAGTTGATAATTAATAAAAATAAAAGGCCTTAGTTAGGGGAGAGAATTGGAATTTCTATCCTTGTTATCTTTTCCAAGTGTAATGATAAAGGTTCATTACTCCCACTTAGTTATCCTCTAGCAATTGAAGGAATATTGTCAAATTAGCCAGTCCCATTGCAGCTCCTGCGGTCATGGATCTTCTGGAGATTTCCTTGTTTCCGGTCTGATTGATTTTATGTCTTTCATTGGCCGTTGACGTCGAGGTACTTGCTTTTGGGTTATGCAACATGTTTTTAATGTTATCGGTTTATTTCGGTCATTGATAAAAATGTTTCAGTTTTCAGATGGTCAGGGTATCACTCAACGTTGAGCGACAAGGGGCCTCGAGTTGCGTATTGGAGGCTTAGGATAGATTTACTTCACTTCAGGGATGTGAGTATTTATGGTTTCAATATATTTCATCGCTAATATGAAAAGTGTGGGGGGTACTGCTGAGTTCCTGAATTAGATGCTCCACCATCCATAATTGGAGAAGTCCTTGCTATGTCATCATTACTATCATCAGCTATCGTGGTGAACTCCATATCACCATCATCATCATCATCATCATCATCATCATCATCATCATCATGCAATACATCTTCGACACCATCCGATACTCCACCCCTATCTGAAAACCAGGACAATAACAGCAACACTGGCCGTCGCAATCGCAAGCTCACCCAAGAGTCGAGAACCACCTATTTTTCAGTCACAAGTATCGTTTAGATCAGCTGCAAAGGACAGAGATGCAACTAAAACTGTCTCATGTGCAATCACCAGCACAGCTGACGAGGCACCAAAAGGCATTGAACTAGAGCAGACTGGTATTACTGAGGATTGAGGATTCTGGTTTGAACCTCCTGAACTACAGACCACATCCACAAGCTTCGCCAACAGCTAAGGGGTCCTCACCTCGGAAAATTGACGACGACAATGGAACAGAACTTACAAATCTTCGTTACTGCCTATGACAAATGAATCGTACTTCACATCATCGCGCAACACGCAAATCAGAATTTTGTAGAATAACTTCTCCATCCGTTTCACACCGTGTAGTCCCAGTTTTTGGAGTATAGTATTCTGAAACATGGTGAAAATCGTTGAAGTTTTGAAAAAAAAAATACTCAATGGGTCCTTATTAGTAAATTTAATTTCTGATCGCATTTTCTTTTTAATCGATTCTCTATAGTGCACCAGAACTAAAAAACTCTCATTACTAGTCATTGTGAGTACCATTATGGTGAAAATTTCACATTTAGCTCGTATTTATATATATTAGGAATATATTAAATCAAATTAACTCCTTTTGATTTATACATATAGTAGAATTCATAGTAAACCGAGCCTATTGGACTCAATTTACCATTAGCCACTACTGAATTGAATCGACTTCAGTTCATTCGATTTACTAAGGGACTAAATCGAAATTGCTTGATTTGATTTAGTAGTAGCCAACTAAATCAAAACTTATTGATTCGATTTAACGCTACTTAGCCTAATTCAAATTTATTGAATTCGATTTCCATGTAAACTCTAAATCAACTAATTCGAATTCAATGAATTTGATTTACATAAAAACATGCAACGAGACATCCACGTAACGTTTTTTTGCTTTGGGAGATACACGTAAAATTGGGTTAGCTTTGGTTTATGAAAATCATTTATCCCGTGTTTAGTGTATATTTGGTATTTCAATAAATATTTTATACTAATTTTAATTAGTAGTTGATTTTGGTATATACCTATCATCTTGTTTTTATAATACTTTTAAACAATTATATATTATCTATATACTAAAATTAGTCATCAAAGTATAAAATACACGTTGAAATACAAATACATATTGAAAATAAATTAAATTACACATATATTTATACATAAATATATTAGTAACTAATTTTAGTGGCTGATTTTAATATATAAATAACATTTTCGTTGTATATATTAATAAGACTTACTTAATTAATTGTGAGCACTATGAGGATTATGAGGCCGTGCACAGACAAAATGCATATCAGTGGCGCACTAGAATTATTCTCAACATGATAGAGTCTCGCAGATAATATAGAGTCAGAGATGCACCAAACAGTGTGGGAATAAGCATCAAATAAATTAGATTCCATCACTTAACTTGAAGTTTGAGAAACCAATTCGACACCTACTCAACCCTGCATATATTTTTCCCAATATTGAAAAATATTGCTTGCCTTAAAGATATCCATTTCTCCACAAACGGTGAACTTATTAACCGTACCATTCATCAGCTAAATGATTAATTTCCATGTTGATTATCCATTTGCCAAACCCACTAATACATTTATCCTGTATCTAATAGATTAAAGGACCCACCAGTTTAGCTTAATTAGGCCTAAAATAAAGGTAAAATGTCCTTTCATTACATATATATAATAATGACATTAAGTTTTTGCTTCTGGTAAGAGTATAATGGCTTCACTCAATAAAAATCTTTTTATTTTTTAGTTTTGATATAACATGTACAGTCAGCTAGAAACAATGAAGTATTAACAAATAACAACTAATTGAAAGTTCCATCGATTGCTGCCAAGGATAAGGAGAATCTTGCTCAGCTGAATCGCGTGAAGTTATTGTTACGTTGCTAGTTTAGTTTCTATTTTAAAAGGACTCTGTCATTATAAATTAGCTACCAAGCTACACATACGTACGGTAATGTTAATGTTAAGGCTTGCAGATGAAGCCAACAAAGTTTTATACTTGCCGCACCTAACAACTCAAGCTAATATACCATTTAACCCACACATTTTTATGATAAACTGCATGGCATCATTACATGTTAGTAGTTGCTACCTCCACTTTGGGTTAAAATATTAGTCATCACTAGTCAAAGCCAAGCAATACATATATACAAGTATATGGTTATGGCGCACTTTGCGTGGATTGAATGCTTGGACGCGTATATGCGAGGAGCATAAAGGGAATACGCATGCGCATCATCAACATGCAGTTACTCCACCCAGCCAGCATCACACATTGTACACTGTTATTTTTTAATAATATCGTTTTCAAATCAGATGATAATAGTAATTAATCAGGAACTAATAGTAGAATAGACGGATTGCTCCTATATATATCCGCATGATACCCATGCCTAATCTCAATAATATTAGTTCACATTAACAGCAAAAACATACATGAAAGAGAATAACAACTATCTAGCTTCCTTGCCGCTACTATTCTGCTGCTGTGTTCTCTTGTGCCTGGCAGAGTCATCAGCAGATAACGACAATAACAATAATAATAATGAAGTTTATATAGTATATATGGGAGCCGCGAATTCAACAAATGCATCCCTTCGTAATGATCATGCTCGTGTTCTCAACTTGGTCTTAAGAAGGTATTTATATTAACAGGAACAAAAATTGCAGGGAGCTAAGACTCTTGGTGCAAAATAAAAAATTGACTAAGTTGATTCAAATATAAAGAAAAGAAAAAATATGTTGGTCACTTAAGATTTTTTGTAATGTAATATGTCTATTTATTAATTAAATTGGGATGATTGTAATAATATAAAGTTGATGTATGTGAAAGGAATGAGAAGGCTCTAGTACAGAACTACAAGCATGGATTCTCGGGTTTTGCGGCTCATCTATCAAAGGAAGAAGCGGAGTCAATAGCTCAGAAACCAGGAGTGGTATCTGTGTTCCCTGATCCCATTCTGAAGCTTCACACAACACGTTCATGGGAGTTCCTCAAGTATCAAACTCAAGTCAAAATCGATTCTCTCCCAACCGCCGCAAATTCTCAGTCATCAGACACCATCATTGGCATCTTAGACACAGGTTATTAATTATATATCCTATACATAGTTCACGATAATCTACTATTTTATTTTATATGTATGCCTTTCATGAATTAATTGAATATCTGGACGCACCTAATATGTTTCAACATTAATTAATTAACAAATTAAATAACTCAATATTTGAAACTCATCAGGTATATGGCCAGAGGCGGAAAGTTTCGTGGACACGGGCATGGATCCTGTTCCATCCCGTTGGAAGGGTACCTGCATGAAATCGACAGATTTCAATTCATCCAACTGCAACAGGTATAGTTATAATAAAATTGATAATTGAGATCCCACCAAATTAAGAGAACAATGAAAAACTACGTACCACCACCGCTATGCGGCACCTTGCTAAGTTAATTAGTTGGCTTTCTGTTTCTGATCAGATTACATGAGGAATGATATAATTTATTATTTTTTACTAACAGTTAAATTTAATAATATTAAAAATATTAAAAATATAATACTGAACTTTTGAATTTAAATAAAAGAATTTTTTTTTTAGAGATGCTAAAATAATATTCTCTTCTCTTTTATTTATAAAATATACACTCTCTTCCTTTGTAACTTTTAAAAAATTTTATTTTTAATTCATTTTAATTTTTTGTGTTAATTAACATTAATTTACTCATTTTTCAAGAAAAATAAATTATTTTTACAAAAATACTCTTTAACAAAAATTTTATTGTTTGATTAAATTTTATTTATCAAAATGTCCTTTAACAAATTATTTTTTACTGATTAAATTATATTTTTTTAAATATTTTTTTAAATTTAATAATTAAATTATTTTTTCTAAGATACTTTTCATAATTTTTTTTATTAAAAAATTTATTTTGTAAATATGTAAAGGAATGAGATGTTAATTTTTAAATTTGGAATTTATCCATCTCGAATTATTTTTAAATCTTGATAAAGTTGTTAATAATTTTATGAAATAAATTATTTATTAATATCAATTGTTATACATATTAACATTGCTAAGAGTTTTTTAATTTAATGTTAAAATAATAAATATTGATATAAAAAAAAATTAATAGTAAAGTACAAAAATAATTGTTAATAAAAATTTTGGTAAAATCATAATTTAATAATTAAAAAATTATTGAAGGGTATCTTAAAAAAATAATTTAATCATTAAATTTTTTTAAAAAAATATTTTGGTAAAAATATAATTTAATCAGTAAAAAAATAATTTGTTAAAGGATATTTTGGTAAATAAAATTTAATCAAAAAAATAATTTTTGCTAAAACGTATTTTTATAAAAAAACAATTTATTTTTTTTAAAAATGAGTAAAACTAATGTTAGTTAACACAAAAATTTAAAATAAATTAAAGAGAAAATTTTTTAAAAGTTATAAAAAGAGGAATATATATTTTATAAATAAAAAAAAGAATATCATTTTAACATCTCAAAAAAAAGTGAATAGAATTTTCTCTAAATAAAAATATTAGATTAACTAAAAATATTGGTTAACATAAATTAAAATTATTAATATTTGAGGCTTTCTATTAATCGCATAATCATTACTTTTATTATGATATGCATGGAGGTGTCGAGTGGTCCCTTTTTATTAAGAGAATCATTTAGGTGTTATGTTTCGTTTTTGTTTCAAGCAATTAGAATTTTTATTCTATTCTTAATTTCTTAGCAAAGAGGAAGTTATTAGTTCAAAAAGTATGAATTTTTAAAATTTTGAAAATTTAATTTTAAACAATAAAAATGATCTAATATATCATAACATAAATGAAATATAATAAAAGTCCTCATTTGTTTTTGGAACACCTCAGTAATTATTCGAGATAAAAAAAAATAAAAAAGAAAATGTTATTTAATTTGTAAGGCCTCTTTCTATTTATCTCCTTTAAATATATAATGAGGTATTTATTAATATGAAAATATGAGCTAACACTACGTATCATATACTAGGGATATAATAATTTAAAGGTTAACTTATTATGTGAATTTTTATATTTTCATTAAATTTCCATAATTTAAAATAATATTTTAAATTTAATGTTTATAGAATTTAGCCCATAAATATTAGTATCTTCGATTTTAATAAAAAAAATATTCTATTAATTCTAAATTTTTTTGCACGACAATAACTTAATTTAATTAAAAAATTTTAAATTATAGTAATTTAATTATAAATTTAATAAAATTATAAACTAATACAATAATTTAGTCTATTTTAAAGTTATCTTATCTAATTTAATATTTATAATTATATTATATATCTATTATATATTATTAATTTTACAACTAAAATATCTTACATATCATTTTCTCATTGCAAATAAAATTAGATCGGTGTCTCCAAAATTAAAGAATTTTTTTCTCTATTTCTTTTTTTCTATCTCTTTCATTCCTTCACCACTTTATCTCTCCTATATATTATTATTAAAGACTAATTACAAATTTTATAATTAAATGTGCAACATGACATTCTCTAATTGCATTCAAATTAAATTAAAATTAAAATATTAAAATTAATATATATATATATTACTAACTAATATAATAACAAAAATGTGTCACATGACATTTTTTTATTAAAATTGAGAAAAAACATTTCTTTTCAAAATTAATAAATTTTTTTCTTGGATTCTCTTATCTACCAGTCTCGTTTTCTATTTTTGTCTATTCTTTTCATTTTATATATAATTTATAATTTATAATTTATAT
>NC_029779.3:2694655-2720604 GCF_000817695.3 Arachis duranensis | reverse complement strand
TAATAATAATAATAATAATAATAATAATAATAATAATAATAATAATAATAAAGGCGTGGTTTTCATTTTGAGCAGGAAGATAATTGGAGCGAGGTATTATGCAGACCCTAATGCGGGTAATGACGGGGATAACACAGCAAGGGATTCCAATGGCCATGGGACTCACGTCTCGTCCACGGCGGCGGGTGTCAACGTCGCAAATGTATCCTTCTATGGTCTGGCGGAGGGGACTGCCGTCGGTGGCTCCCCACAATCCCGATTGGCAATGTACAGAGTGTGCACCAACTTCGGGTGCCGGGGCTCCGCCATCCTCGCCGGCTTTGACGATGCAATCAACGACGGCGTCGACGTACTGTCTCTCTCACTTGGATCGCCGTCAGTGCTCCGACCAGACCTCACATCAGATCCCATTGCCATCGGATCGTTCCACGCGGTGGAGCGCGGGATCGTGGTGGTTTGCGCCGCCGGAAATGATGGGCCGTCGTCGAAAACTGTCGTGAACGACGCGCCATGGATTTTAACGGTTGCAGCCACCACCATCGATCGGGAGTTTGAGTCTAACCTTGTGTTGGGTGACAACAAAGTGGTCCAGGTACCAATTGATGTAGCAACTTTTTTTTTTTTCTGTATATTCTCTTCCTTCTTCACTTTTAATTTCAACCTTTAATCTCCATTACCTTTTTTCTTTTCTGTCTGGATACTGCTTTGTAATAATAACAACTAATAACCATTGTTATTGTTAACTCTCCAAATTAAATAAAATTCTTTATATTTATTTTTAGGTCGCTTTATTAGTATTTTTAATGATGATATACCCGCATGAAGCTAATAGTTTGACATGTTTGATTGAATATGTTTTACTAAATCATCTAACGGTATCTTCATATATATGTGAGTATTCCCCTTGAAATTAGTGAATTCACGATGAAACAGTAGGTTACTATAGAGGTTTAACTAAGGACTAGTGTCTACTGATATATGTGGCGAACTGGTGATGAATGGAAGTTACTAAATTTCAGGGAAATGCTATAAATTTCTCTCCGCTTTCAAAGACACCGGATTTTCCATTCATAAATGGCGAGTCTGCCAAGACAAGCAGTGCCACGGTTTCTGACGCAAGGTACGCATGCATGCAAATTCTAGCAAGCAGTGAATTGAATAAACTCCCTTGTATTACTTTAATTTGTGAAACGCATGCAGGCAATGCCACCCAAATGCGTTAGATGGAACAAAGGTGAAAGGGAAGATCGTGTTTTGCGATGGGCAAAACGATACTTATTCAACTACCGAAAAGGCTTTCCAAGTGTCACAAGCGGGAGGATTAGGCATGGTTCATGTCACTGACCAAGGTGGATCTGTGACACAATTTTTTGGGAACTTTCCAGCTACCACTGTAAGTCCAAAAGATGGCGCCCCAATATTTCAGTATCTCAATTCCACTAGGTAAATTAAATCAATCTCGCATCCATCTTTATAATTTTACTATGATCATGAATTTATTAATTTTATCATGTGTATGAAGCAAACCAATGGCAACAATTCTGCCAACAGTTTCAGTCATTAAGTATAAGCCTGCACCCGTGGTGGGATACTTCTCTGCAAGAGGCCCTGCAACACTTTCAAGTAATATTCTAAAGGTAATTGTTTTTAATTAAGCCGCCAATAATACGTTTATATATGGTTCTCTGAAGGCTATTTCTGCGTTGTAGCCTGATGTTGCAGCACCGGGAGTTAACATTCTTGCGGCATGGCTTGGCAACGGCGCAGACGATGATGTCCCACAAGGACAAAAGCCCTCAGCATACAAAGTCCTTTCAGGGACTTCCATGGCATGCCCTCATGTTTCAGGCCTCGCAGCCAACGTTAAATCTCGTAACCCCACTTGGACTCCCTCTGCTATTAAGTCAGCCATAATGACTTCAGGTAGGTTAATGAATCAGTTAACGATTACTTTCTAATGTAATGCACTCCTTAATCGTCTTTCTAAATGCAGCAATTCAGAACAACAATATGAAGGCTTTATTGACAACGGATTCAGGGTCAGTAGCCACACCTTATGACTATGGAGCAGGGGAAATTACGACATCTGAACCGTTGCAACCAGGGCTAGTTTACGAAACCACCACCATTGACTACTTGAACTTCTTGTGTTACATTGGGCTTAACGTGACCACCATTAAAATCATCTCCAAAACTGTCCCTGAAAGCTTCAATTGCCCAAAGGATTTGAGCCCTTATCAAATTTCCAACATCAATTACCCTTCCATAGTAGTCTCCAACCTCAAAGGTGGAGGAGCAGTGAATGTGAATAGAACAGTGACAAATGTTGGTGAAGACGATGAAACAACCTACTCCTCTGTTGTGGATGCTCCCAGTGGGATAAATGTTAAGTTAATTCCAGAAAAACTTGAATTCACGGAAAGTAGTAAAACACTAAGCTACCAAGTTAGCTTCAGCTTGAGTTCAAGTTCGAAGTCGTTGAATGGAGATCAGTTTGGATCCATTACTTGGAGTGATGGCAAATATAGTGTTCAAAGTCCATTTGTATTGACTAATTAAGTAGCTAGTGCTTAAAAGCCAGTAATATGAATAAATGCAACTTCTTATGTGTGCCTTGTTCCATTATTTATTTGCACTTCATTTACAACTAACTATATATCAAGGTACCGTACTGCGAGGGAGACAATAATCCAAAATTGTCTTACTTAGCTTAACATTCATAATTTTACATATTACTCAAATCAAAAGTTGTTTACATATTTATTTAGGACTTGACTCACAAGAATCTGGTAGGTCCTTTGTGTGGGATGAAAACTGTCCCAAAATACATATTTAGAATCGTCATTGCAGATTTGCAGATCCAAAGGGTTACATAGTATAGCCGCCTCTACGGTCCCCGTGCCACAGCATCCCCTGTCCACAACTTCAAACCCTGAATTAAATCAATGAAATGAAACATTTAGAATATAATAATAAAGAAATGTATGTATAAATTAAATATACGTCTTTAATTTGTAATACCATATTCGGATGGATTTTCAATAATATGAAGCAAAGGATTGTAAACATCCATATCTACCAGCTTGGCTTGAGTGAGACTATGTCTCAGGGAGTTCATGACTGAAGATAATTTAGCATTGAACAACTTTGATGCATCGTTGACTTCCTGCGAGCACTTTCTCTCTGTACCTCCAAATAGAGTTCGCTGAAATGGCAAGCATCCTATTGGGGGTGCATTAAATACTCCGATTCTTCTTGCTCCCAACTTATATATTTCCTTTCATTATTTAACTTTCAACAAATTAAATAAATAATAATAAAAGTTCATGATAATATTCATGAGAGGAGCTAGCTAGTGACTAGTGAGATTATTATTGATTTATTACCATAATGAAAGAAGAGGCAATTTGGACCAACATATCAGTGTAGGAGTTAATATCATATTGCGCTTTCCTGATTCCTGTTGCGAAATAAGAGTTGGAAATGTCGTTGCTGCTGGCTACCACAAGTACTACACTTTTTGACAAGATGAAGTTGGTTCTTTCCTCTCCAAAATTTGCTTTCAGTTTTCCAATGTACTCTTTGAATTGCTCCAGTTGCTCGGATAATGGTATCACAGACTAATGCATATGCATTATATGAATTAAGAGGTATGGATCGGATTTATTGAAATGCATGCATGTAAATAAATACACCTACTAATTAATGTACCAGAAGTTTTGGAGTCAAAGGATCGTAACCAGAGCCACCGGAAGCGAAGTTGACTCCGGTAAGAAGATCCGCGGCCGGCAAACTTACAGACATATACGATGGTATCGGCATTTTTATTCCCAACTCTTCGGCTGAACTATCAAACAAGACAATAGTGAATCACAAAATCAATGTGATCAACTCTTGTGGAGTCTTAGAGGGAGTTATTAGAGATAAGAACTAAAATAATATTTAATCAGAGTTGTCAAACGGGTTTACTCGATCCATTTAGACTCAATCTGTAGGTTATAACATTCGTTAATTTTTTTTACGAGCTTCAAACTTTTAAGTCTTTGCGGTTGGTTACGTTAAGGCCAACGGACTAAATGGGTTGATTAGTTTGTATTTTAATTTTCAATCTTGCTAGGTAATTAACTAGGATATCAACTATAGTTAATTATTAGTTGGTTGCAAAAACGTCTAGAAAATACTAAAAATAACTTGCAATTTATTTCAAAACGTCAATTTTATTATCATAACAAAAACCATCTAAAACCCTAATTCTTTCGCTTTCTTTTCTCACATCTTTCTTCCCCCAAAAAAATGCCTCATTCAACAACGTTTCTCTCCGCGGTAGATGCGCTTCCTTCAGCCGTGTGTGCACTTCCCTCCACCATGTCTTTGCTTCTCTTTGTTGTGCATTCACTTCTCTCCCCAGCACCATTGTTTTCCTCCGTTGCGCCATTGTCCCCTTTTTTATGCGCCTCTCTCCGACGTTGTTAACCTCTTGTCATTCTCATCTAGATTTTAAAAAGAAACATCCAAAACTAAAAGAAAAAAAACATCTAAAATAAAATAAAACAAACATTTAAAATTAAATAAAAAGAAACATTCAAAATTATTATAAAGTATCATGTTTTAATTTTTTGGATTTTTTATTTAAAAAAAAAACATCTAAAATATAAAAGCATCTAAAAGTAAATGAAAAAACATCCAAAATTATTATAAAAAAATACTCATCAAAATCCAACCAAAAAAAACATCTGAAACGTAACAAAAAGAAATATCCAAAATCTTGTATAAGAACTTTTAAAGGTGAGCCAGAGAAGAAGAAGAAGCTGAGGGAGAGACGACACTGATGGAGAGGCCGACGCTGATGAGGAGGCGATGTGGAAGGAGAGATACGGAAGAGATGCGGAAGGAGAAAAAAAGAGAAGTAAAAGAGTGGGAGGACGCGTGTTTTTTTAGCATAAAATTATTTTTTTAAATCTAAAAATTAAAATTTTTTAAAAAATTGATTGCTTAGCTGTATATAAAGTTGGATCTTTAGATTTTTTTTATTTTTATTGTTGAAAAAGAAATTTAAGCTAAAAAATTTTTGAAAAAATATCACTTTTAGGCAAATAATTTTTTTAATGAGTCAAATCTTTAGATTAGGTCAAGAAAAAATATTGAAAATAAAAGTATTTATTTTTTTTTGTAAAATACAAAAAAAATATTTAAACGGACAGCCGTCTAACTTGGGAGATAGCCCATTTGATCCATTACTTTTTCAGGTAGATCAGACTCTACCTATTTAGCCTAAAAGATTTACCTTTTATCAATTCTTTTAGAAGAATAATCTAAAAGAACATGAGTATAGTTTTACATCTTATGTATTTTGTTCTTGAAAAATGTTATATACACAGTAAAAGTCAAGTACCAAATTATTCATGATGTATTTGTGTATATTTATATATATTATTTTATATAAATAATTAATTTTTAAGTTTAAAAGGTCTAATTTTAAAGATAAAAACCACCCATTTGAGTAAGTAAACAGATTGACCTATGAATTTGATTCATTTAAACGATTTTATATTCAATATTGATATATAGGAGGGCCAATCGTCCAAGGACTGTGTATACAACATATTTGATTAGTATAGAATAGATAAAAGTGTAAAATAATTCTATATTATTAGTATATTCAAATTAAATTACATTTTTGTTTCTTTTTGTTTTATGAAAGTATATAAGTTTTGGTGACTAAAATAAAACTGTCAGCTATTATTTTTATATGAACAATATCTCACCTAATTATTTTTATGTGGAGATAATAGATAAAAATAGTTAAATAATTTAACATATTTACGGTTATATTTTTTAACTAAATCAAATGAACCTAGAAAGCATTCTTCATAAGTTAACCAATTACCTATAAAGTCAGTTGGGACTTTGCCATTGGAGAACCTTCCCGTTGGTTTCCCGCCAAGAAAGTCCCTTCCATATGGAAGGAAATTGCACTTAGCCAATGTTGCTACCTCATTGTTATTTCCTGTGTCCACTATTGAGTCACCAAATAATATCATTCCTGTCACCGTTGCGTTCCTTGGCATCTTAATTATACCATCTGCTCTGTAACAATAAACACCCAGCAACAAAACCCAATAAGAAAGAAACACCACAATAATCTTATTAGTATTACTATTATTATTGTTCCTGCACTGTAGTGCCTCCATATTATTTCTCCTTTAATTCGCTAATGCTCAATTGTGTGATTCGTGAGCCCAATAACATTATATATATATATAGAGAGAGAGAGAGAGAGCGAGAGAGAGAGAGAGAGAGCTATATACTTGGAGCATAATTCATGCTTGTATATGAAATATTAAATATTATATGATATGCTCAAATTTTATCATCATTTATTAGTCCAGCAAACACAGCGCTAGGAAGGTTCATGTATCTCATTTTTTTAACATAATAAAACATGTACTGGGATATTTTCTGTGTGATTTCCAATTTTCCATACATAATTGCTTCAAACATACACAAGTCTGATCCCCACACATACAAATCAGAGTTCATTGCTCCAATTCACTTCCACATATCTTATCATAGAATATGTATCACCAATTATAATATTGCTTTTGTGCAATTAATAGTAATAGCGGAGAACCCCAACAATGCAAGGAGAATAACTCAGATATTGCTATGTTCCTTATATTTATAAGCAAGAAAAATATGTAGTGAATGATCTAGAATTGGAATCATGCCAACGAAAAGAAGTAGGTTGCACGACAGGAATAATAAGAAGTACTTCGAAATCAGCTCAACAACTTCATGGGAAACTAAATGTGAGGAGACAGACAACTAATTATAATAATAGAAAATAAAATATTATATACTAATCAGAGATTTTGAATCTGAAAGCAATCGATCTAAAGTATACTGTATACAAACGTGGGCGCCCACATTAAAAGAAATTTGATAATTTAATATGGTTTAATAGATTTTCTAATATAATATATATCAGTATGTTAATTATTATTTTATTTGTTTTTAAATCTAATCTAATACTAAACTATTAATAGAGAATTGTTAGGTAGTAAAATTTCAACGTGTTTTAAAGGAGAGAACTTTAAAATTGGGTTAATTATGGTGTTCTATCTGCAAATTATATTATCTATGATTTTTTATTCTCTCATTTATTCTGCATCACTATTTTTTCATTCCCTCAATTATTCAAGTTTTATGCTTTCTCTCATTCTCAATTAATTTTCTTTTTCTTTTTGTACCTGTTTCCTTTATTCTCATTTACTTTTATTTCATTCTTTACTTTAACATTTATTTTCTTCACCTAACAAGTACTAAGAAGGTGAAATTTAAAATTTAAAATTTGAATCACAGCTAAAAAGGATATATTTTTCTCCTATTCTTCAATTATCCTCTCAATTCTCTAATTCTATTTTTCTTCAATTTTTTTCTGATATTTTGACTTGAAGGTGGAGATTATAGGGTATATTTTTTTTGCACCAAGATGGTTGATGGCAGTACCTGATGGCTCCAACCTTCAGGGGAGTCGTCGCAGTAGAAAGGACAATAGGAGTAGTAGATAAGGTGGCGGCGACAACAGCTATGGTGGTGTAGGAGTCTAAGGCAGCGGCAGTCCCAGTAAGCGGTGGTTATAGTCGACATGGTGGTGATAGACAAAGTGGAGGATGCGATGTTGGTCGTGCATGCTAGAAATATGCTAGAAATATGGGCATTTCTAATCATTTTGCAACCGACTGACTAACAAGGTCAGTGAGAAAATGAAAATATAAGATAAGTATTATTGCTGACAGATGCTCAACTACTTTTGTTGGATTTGGGATTTGAATATTAGTCGGTTAGAATCTTTTTGTTTTGTAATTTGGTTGACTTATTGATTTAATATTTTTGTTTTTTTTCTTTTTTTTTTATAGATTTACAGTTGAGATATTTGAAGAAAATCTCATGCTCTAAACTGTTCAAGCTGTGATGTTGATGGTTTGATGACCCAGAAGGGATTAAGAGAGAGAGAAAAATAAGTTCTTCTCATTGTTGAAGAGAATGAAAAATTCCCTTAGAAAATATTTGTTGAGTTATTACACCTTATATACTATGTACTCTTTATGTACTCTCACTAAAAAATAATTACAATGGTAAGCCTATTATTGATAAAAAAATAATCTAGGTAACACCCTCCCGCAAGCTAGAATTGTGTAAATCTAACAATCCTAACTTGGAAGCATTAGCAAGAAAAGGACCTGGTGGCAAAGCTTTGATAAGAAAATCAGCAAGTTGATCTTTGGAACGAACTGACATAAGATGAATGAGACCAGACAAATACTTTTCACGAACAATGTGACAGTTCACTTCAATGTATTTGGTTCTTTTACGAAAGATGGGATTATTGGCAATGTGAATGGCTGACTGATTGTCACAGAATAGAGTGATAGATTTTTGAAGTGGCAAACCAATAAAATCCATTAAAAAAGATAACCAACTAGCTTCATAAGTGGCAACGGCAAGAGACCTATATTCAGCTTACTTGGCAACTGTGCTTCTTACTCTTCCAGTTAATGAGAGAGTTCCCAAGTATGAAGCAATAACTGGAAATGGAGCGACGAGTATCGACACAAGTAGCGCAGTCAGTGTCGGCAAATCCAGTGAGATGCAGATTAGAAGTAGAGGAGAAGAAAAGACCAGTTGCAGTTCGGCCTTTTAAATATCGAAGTACGCGAAAAGCATCCTGTAGGTGAGAAGTGGTTACACAGTCCAAAAATTGGCTCAAACGTCCCACAGCATAAGAGATATCGGATCTAGTGTTTGTGAGGTAAAGGAATTGGCTGATGAGCTGTCTGTAAACAGTGTTGTCTGTTAAAATGGTACCTGATTCCTTTAAGAGTTTTTTACTATAATCAAATGGGGGTAGAGAGAGGCTTGCAATCTAGATAACTAAAATCTCTGAGAAGGTCCATGGTGTACTTCGCTGATAAATGTGAATTCCAGAGTTAGAGCGTGCTACTTCTATTCCCAAGAAGTATTTGAGATCAGCAAGATCCTTTATTTTGAATTTGTCATCCAAATTTTGCTTGATGGAATTGATTTTGCCAATCTCATTCTCGGTTAAAACCAAGTCATCACCATATATTAGAATGGAAGTGAAGCTTTCCGATTGTTTCTTGATGAAGAGTGAATGGTCATAAAAAAACTGCTTATAACCAGTATCCACAAGAGTGGTGAACTTAATGTTCCATTGCCTACTTGCTTGCTTAAGCCCATATAGAGACTTTTGCAATTTACAAACCAAACCTGGTTGTGACACAACCAAATTGGGTGGTATCTTCATATAAACTTCCTTGTCCAAATCTCCATGAAGGAAGGCAGTGTTGATGTCCAACTGTTTCAAATGCCATTTCTTTGCCGCTGCTAATGCTAACATTACTCGTAGGGTAGTCATTTTGACAACTGGACTAAAAGTATCACCATAATCTACTCCTTGCACTTGAGTGAATCCTTTTGCAACTATTCTCGCTTTGTGCCTCTCTATGGTGCCATTAGGATTGAATTTTACCCGAAAAACCCATTTGCAACCCACAACCTTCTTATCTTTTGAGAGTTCAGTGAGACACCAAGTTTTGTTCTGATCTAGAGCTGTCAATTCATCTTGTATTGCCTTTCTCTAACATTCATGTGCAGTCGCTTCCTCATAAGTGCTAGGTTCTGGATTTGAGGTGATGGCTAGAGAAAGTGACTTATATTTTGGGGTTAGTTTATCATATGACAAGTGTTGTGAGATAGGATATAAAGAGTTAGAGTTGGAAAAGTTGCTAGAGTAAGCTGTGTGGGTTGTCATACAATAATAGTCTTTTAAATAAGCAGGCGATTTCTTGACTCTTTCATATTTTTTTGTAATGCAGTCATGTGTGATGTTAGAGTGTTGTGATGCAGGTGCATTATTAATGTGTAGTGTGGTAATGGGTACAATAGTGTGTGAGGAAATTGGTGAGTGCATTGAGCTTGAGAAATGTTTAGCTGAATCTGTGAGTGTGGTATGTGTGAGTGATTGCAAATGATGTGTGGATGGTGTATCATATTGAAAAAGATCAATGCATTGTGGAGTACGAGTGGGTACCACAGAAATGTCAGTACTAGTAGAATGTAAAAATGGAAAATGAGTTTCATAAAAAGTTACATTTTTGGATATGAAAATTTCCTTTGATTTTAAATCAATAAGTCGAAAACCCTTTGTTCCTAATTTAAAACCGAGAAAAGCTGTTTTTTCTGGCCCTTGGGTCTAATTTTGTTCTTGAATTTGTTAATGTAGAGGTATATGCAAGAGAACCAAGTACTCTTAAATATGAAAGGTCAGGTAAGTTACCATACAAAAGCTTGTAAGGACTAGCATTATTCAGGTTAGTGCTGGGCAGCCTATTAATTAGGTGAATGGCGTGAGCAACTGCGTATTGCCAAAACTAATGTAAAATTTCAGATTGAAATAGCAGTACTCTAGCAACACCTAAAATGTGTTGGTATTTTCTCTCTACAATCCCTTTTTGCTCTGGTGTTTCTACATAAGAAGTCTGGTGTAAAATTCCAATTGATGCAAAAAAGGATTTTAGAGTAAAATCTAGCCCGTTGTCAGTCCTTATATACTTAACTTGTTTTTCAAGTTGTACTTTGACAAAATTCACAAAATTAATAACCAATTATGATGCTTCAGATTTGGTTTTCATAAAAAAAAATCCAAGTGAATATGCTCTTGCCATCTACCACAGTAAAAAAAATACTTGTCCTTCATTGGAAGAGACAGAAATAGGACCCTAGATATCCATATGAACTAAGTCAAAAGAATCTTTTATTTCAGTTGTACTAAGATTAAAAGATAATTTCTTTTGTTTTGAAAAATGACATGAATCAAAAGAAGTTTTGAAGCAATACAATCTATGAAAGGATAATACTTCTTCAGAAAAATCAATTTATGCATGGTATGTGTCCTAATCTAATATGCCAAATGTTGTTGTGCTCACTGTGTGAAGCTGTGGTGGGATGAGTAGTAGTCATAGTTGCCGCCAACGAAGCTTGCTTTGTTGGAAGAGGGGGAAAGTGAGAGAATTCTGGTTCTCTACTCATTGTATATAACCCTTCTATACACTCAGCAATGCCAATCATCTTTGATGTGGATCGATCTTGTATCTCACAACACTTATCATTGATTAGCAGTTGACAATGTAAGTTTGAGGTTAACTTTGACACAGAGATCAGTTTAAAATCAAAAGAAGGAATGTATAAAATATTTTTGAGAAAATTTTTTTTAGAGAATGTGATTGTGCCAATGATGGTGCTAACAGTTTTGGTCCCATTTGGCAATATCACATTGATTGGAGCAATATTTTGAAAGCTTGCAAAAAATTTTAAGTCAAAAGTCACATGATTTGTTGCATTGGAGTCAATGACCTGTAGTGCAGATTTTGGAGTGATAATACTCATAATTCTCGCATTAAAATATAATGCAATGGTTTTACCTGGAGTGAAAGTCTGAATGGAATTAGTCAAAATTTGATTTGCATTATGAGGTTGTTGCTGCACACTTTTGTCTTTGATCAACTCTAACAAGGCAAATCTTTGCTCTGGAGTGAACCCAGATCTTGATATTTCAGTGTTCTCTTGAAGACAATTGAGCTGGAATTATTTGTCACTGAGTATATCATCATGCCCCTCAGTGATCACGTGATTGATGATGATGTTATGTTACCGCCGTTGATAGAAATGGGAGGAGTACCCATGCTTCTTATAGCATACATCTTCTTTATGGCCTTGCTTGTTACAATGAGAGCATGCCAATGTAGCTCCACGACCTCTACCATGGGAGGACCTGTTTACCATGTTCGCCATTTTGATAAATCAATGAATCACAGAGTAATAAGGATTCAGATCTTCTTCTTTCCAACTCGTTGATCGGAACGACTATGTTCACTAAGAAAGAATCTTACGAAATAGCATTTTATCAAACTCTATTGGATGAGTTTGAAGGAAGAGGTAAGAATGGGGGAAAGAAAATGTCGAAAGAAAAATTAGGGATAGAAAGAAAATGGCAAAATTGGGTTGGATATCAATTCACAACCTTTTTTTTAATTTGATTTACAGCTTGGTTGCTCTCCATGCTCACCGCACCATGAAGAAAATCTCATGCCCTAAGCTGTTCAAGCTGTGATGTTGATAGTTTGATGAACCAGAAGGGATTAAGAGAGAGAAAAAAATAAGTTCTTCTCATTGTTGAAGAGAATGAAAAATTCCTTTAGAAAATCTTTGTTGAGTTATTACACCTTATATACTATATACTCTTTATGTACTCTCACTAAAAATAATTACAATGGTAAGGCTATTATTGATTAAAAAATAATCTAGGTAATAATATTTATAAGATCATTCTTTAATTTTTTTCAAAGGAAGGATGCATTGAAAGAGTAAAGATTATATTGTGTGTGTTCTGAGTCCTAACTCTGAAGTATGTTACTCTATTGAAAAATTGTGATGCCTTTTTTGTGTTCATGTTTTATTTTTTCATTTATTTTTTTTAAATTAATTCTTTCTGAGTAACATGTATGTTTATCTGTAAGCAAACACTGTCGTTGACGTGGCAAAAATTGGCAGATTAAGAAATTAATATGAGAGATACGTTGCAAGTACAGTTCTTAACCAGCAAAAATTCGCTTATCAATTTAGAAGAGTTGTCACAAAATTAGAATTAAAATACTGGGAGTATGAATCCCAGGTCGTCTCCTAACGAGTTGCAGAAGGGTGTGCTATTCTATTAATCAGAGGTTTTCCAAAATGGTTTTGAGTTTGATAAATAAGAAATTAAATCAGAGAATTTATGTAATTTAAGTAAAAATCTTGACCGGGAGTAGATTAATCGGAAGTTCTATCCTTGTCGGAGTTCTCCCAAGATCAATCGATAATTGAAGGTTTTTCTACATAGTTATCCTTTACTAGGTAGAGAAAAGTCAAGTAAGTTGGAAGTCTACTTCTATTCACAAGTTCTAATCCTCTCCCTTGGGAAGGATTAGTGTCAGTGACTAAAGAGTCATCCAACAATAAACCCAATTACAATTTTTCTCTTGAGCATTCCAACTCAAGGTTCTCCTTTCAATCAACTCCCAATCAAGTTAGAGAACTACTCGCTCATCATGAATGTAAACTTCACAAAATAAAAAAGGGAAACAAAGGAAGACATGATAAGCAATAATAAAAAGACCAATTAAAAATAAAAATAGTTCTTGTATTAATAAGTTCTAAAAATAATCTAATGGTAACTATGAACAAATTAAGGATATGAAAGAGTAAGTAAAAAGTAGAAAAAACAAACTAGAGTGATGAAGTCTTGCGGAGGTAACAACTCTTTTCAATATCCCAATCCAAAAAGCAATAAAAACAAAATCTTAAGAACTATGAATGTGTAGAGAGAAAACCTAGAGGAGGAGTAAAATCAGATCTAAAACTAAAAATAATGCGGAATGAATGTTCTCCCTGGTCTCTGCATGTTCCCTGGCTCTAATATGCATTTCTAGGCCAAAAACTGGGTTGAAACGTGGCCCAGAATCCACACTAGCGATTTCTGTAAATTCTGCAGATCGCACACGTCACGCGACCGCGTCATCCACGCGTTCGCGTCATCCAGCATTTTCCTTGCCATGCGTGAGCGTCGTCCACGCATTCGCGTCACTCGTGCAACTTCCAAGCCACGCGTTTGCGTCAGGCACGAGAGCGCGTCACTGCGATTTCCTCCATTTCGCGAGGTCGCGTGAGCCATGCGCCCGCGTCACTTCTCGCTGTTCATCTTCTCAATTTCTTGTGTTCCTTCTATTTTTACAAGCTTCCTCTCCATTCTCTAAGCCATTCCTGCCCTATAAAACCTGAAGCACTTAACACACAGATCACGGCATCGAATGGTATAAAGAAGAATAAAAATATACAATTAAAAGATCTTTAAGAAGCAAGTTTTCAATAATAGAACAATTTTGGAAAGGACTTGTAATATCATGCTAATCATATGAATAAGTGGGTGAAAGACTTGATAAAACCATTCAATTAAACACAATATAAATCATAAAATAATGGTTTATCAACCTCCCCATACTTAAACATTAGCATGTCCTCATGCTTAGTTGAAAGAGATAAATATGAATGAATAGGGACATGTAAGACTCATGCAATGCAATGTAACCTATATATATGAATGCAACTATATGATTTTGTCTATCTGATTAAAAAATAAATAAGTTCTCTAAGACAAAACATAGAACAAATTCCACTAATTTAAATCATACAGTAAAAGCAAGTAAATTTGTAAGAAGATAGCTCGTAAAAGCAGGAAACATAGAATCAAGCATTGAACCCTCACTGATGGTGTGTGTGCACTCTAATCTCTCTAGTGTATAGGGTAATCACTCTATCCTTCTCTAATTATGCTTTCTAATTTTTGTTCTTCACCTAACCAATCAACAACATTTAATGTACCAATGCAAATATCATGAGGTCTTTTCAAGGTTGTAATGGGGCTAAGGTAAGGGTATATATGGTTAAGTGAGCTTATAAATTGAATCTTTAATTAACCTAAACTTTCACCTAATCATATATGTATATTCTATATAATTTCAAATTTCATACCTAGCTACCCAGAATTTTCTTTTCACATTCCATACTCATGCATCAACCTTTATTTTAATCTCATCACATGTGCATTGATTGTTGAACTTTAACTTATCATTGGGGTAATTTTGTCCCCTTATTTACTAAAATTTATTTATTTATTATTTTATTTATTTATTTATTTTGAACATGAAAATAAACATAGCTTATCAATGCACATAGATTTTTAATTTTTCTTATAGTTTCACATGAGTAGGTACCCAAATTCCCATTATTTTATCATGACACATTCTTTTATTAACCCTTGTTCCCACAATCTTCCCATACTCAATTAACACACAATTTCTATCTTAAGCTAACCAAAGATTCAATTGGAATATTTAATTATTTTTCTGCTTAAGGCTAGTAATGTGGTAAAATGTAGAACAAATGGGATTAAAACGGCTCAAAGTGGCTAACAAAGGTAATTTAAAGGGTAGGCTTATTTGGGATAAGTGAGCTAAACAAGCAATGGCCTCAATCATATGCATGCATATAACACATTAACATTGGACATATAGGATAAAACAAAATTCAAATTACAATCATAGAGAAGTAAACATACAAGAATAAAATATTTATGGTTAAATAATGTAACCATGTATTTAGGCTCAAAATCTCACAGGTTGTGTATTCTTTAGCTCAAAAATCATGTTCCAATTACAACTTCAAACAAATTTAACATAAAGGTTTTGATTTAAATTAGTGAATTTTTTTGTTCAAAAATAGGGTCTTAAAAGAAACTTATTATCTTTTCATTCAAGTAGAGCATGCATGCAATTAACTTATTACTATGCAATCTATCCTATTCTAAAAAAAACTAACTAAATATTCTATTTTATTGGTGTTAAGGAAGAGAAATTACCTCCGGAAGTCAGGTACTGACCGATCTCTCCACACTTAAGGCTTTGCACCATCCTCGGTGCCATCTGTCAGGAACAAAGGTGGGCTGGTAGCCGTATCTCCACAGTCGGGACCGTCATGGCTCCCTGTGCTGGTAAAGGAAGTGGAGTCCGGAGTGTCTGGGTCTTTGTTAGGTCTGTGGTTGCCTGTGAGTAGCTCCTTAAGGTATTTGAATCGGCGCTGGTTGCGGCGCTCTCGTAGCTTCGCTTTCTGGTCTTGCCGGTCCAACCTCTCTAATATTTGATGGAGCAGCTGACTTGTTGAAGGCGCTTGTGGTGTTGAAGGAGGAATGTCTGCAGCTTGTTCTACGGACTGGCTGGTAGTGGCTATTGGTGGCCTGAGATATTTCCCGTTAAGGACATACTGATCATCCCGTGGAAGCATGCCTTTGGTGTCCCTAGCTTTGTAGGAGACTCCGGCTGCTGAGACAAGATCTGAGACCAAGGCGGGAAAAGATAAGTTGCCCGCAATTTGTACGTGTCTCATGGCATTCCAGATGTGTCTTGGTAGGTTTAGAGGCTGGTCTGTAAGATGCACCATAGTAAAACGGCCATGTCTGCAGTGAAGGAGGACTCATGAGTGCTCGGAAGGACGTAATGGGACATAATCTGTGCCCATACGCGAGCCTCCAAGGTAAGTGCGGAAGCCGATATTCCCTTAGGTTGGGAACAATGGTATCCATAAATCCATCTGCTGCCAGATTGTGCGATAATGCTGAGAACAGCGTCCCAGTCGAATTGGTATTTCTGGTGCTTGAGTGAGGCTTCTTGGAATGCGTCCAGTCCTTCTAGAGCAGGGGGAAGATCTAGAGCTCGTTGAATGGCCTCTTCTGTAATGGGGACTTGCTTCTGAAGGACAAGACAGACTGCAGGGTTAGCAAGTGGAAATTAGAGTAGAACTCGACTACCCATGAAAGATTAATCTGCCGTGGCTGTCTCTGTAGGAATTTCCATTGTCGTCGCTCAATTCGCGGCTCAACAAATTCAGCAATACGGGTCGGGAGGATAAGAAGGTATTCGTTGTTGTAACTCCTTTCTGTCAGGATGGGGAACATCTGCTCACAGTAGCAGTAGGGAAATCATACAGTGTCCTTTGCTGGGAAAGCTTTCTCTTTTTCATCGACCATTATAATCCTCTTAATTCTTTTTGTTGAGGGCTTAACTGCAGTTGAAGATGGCTCTGCCACTAATGCTCTTTTTGTTCCTCTCCTTGCTGTTGATTTGGGAGTAGCTTTCTCCTTGCCTTTCTTGGTGGCCATCCTAAAAAAAGAGAAAAGAGAAAGTACGTTAAAACGTCAAGGGTTAGAGCAAGGAAGAGAACGGGAAAGGTGGTAATCAATGCACAGTAAAGAAGAATGATGTTAACACATGGTCACGACTACATGTGAAAAGTCATCAATGGAAATATAGCAAGTGCATGAGATGACAGTTAAATGCAAGGTGTTTATTGGCATGCCGGCAAAGGCATGAGTAGCATAGATCAAGCATTCAATGTCCAAGTAAGATTACCAAGTCTGTCAAACTAACAATCTATTTGTAATAACAATTATATTTAATTAATAAAATATAAAAAGAGTTTTTGTGAAAAGCAAGCATTTAGAGTGGCGGATTAAAAGAAATCTAAAAATAGTGCACAATGTCATACGGGCATTTTCATAAACACATAGCATGCATGGTAAATATGTTATTGAAATTATTAAATTGAACATGCAAGCAACCCTATAAAAAGTAATATATAATTGTCAAACAAATCCTTAACAATCCACAAGCAAAATATAAGAAATAATGACCCAAATAAATTTCCAACACCAATAAAAAGAAAAAGAAAGAAAAAGAAAACATGGATAGTGAAAGTAGAAAGAAAAAGAAGAAAAAAACCTAAAAATAAGAAGAAGAATAGAAAAGTAAGGAGGGAAGAAGAAAAGAAAAACCTTGGTAATGGTGGTGAGAAAGAGGAAGTAGAAAGTGAGAAAGAAGGAAGAAAGAAGAAGGAGGGGGGAAAGAAATAAGAAGCGAAAAGAAAGAGTAGGATTTGGGGAAGAAAAAGATAAGATATTTTGGCAGCTTTGGATAAGTTGTGCGGTGCAGGCGACGCGAACTCGTGGGTCACGCGGTCGCACAAATAGCGCTTAGATGAATTGCCGCGGACGCGTCGGTCACGCGGACGCGTGAAATTATTTATGCTAGTGGCGCGAGGGCAGCCTCGCGTTCGCACAACTCTCTGTGTGAAAACTCATTTTGCCAAATTTTAGAGGGACGCGGTCGC
Source organism: Arachis duranensis (assembly GCF_000817695.3). Taxonomy (NCBI): domain Eukaryota; kingdom Viridiplantae; phylum Streptophyta; class Magnoliopsida; order Fabales; family Fabaceae; genus Arachis; species Arachis duranensis. The sequence goes on along the minus strand of NC_029779.3, from coordinate 2,702,766 downwards.
GTGGTTGACGCGACCGCGTGAATGGCCATACTTTGAAAAACGACGCGGACGCGTGGGGCATGCGTTTGTGTGGTAGGACTTGTGCGTCTAGCACCATTCAAGCCCCGTTCCAGCCTAACATTCTGCCATACACCCTTTCTTACGTCGATTTTCAGGGCACGCTGATGAGCGGATAATTTATACGCTTTTTGGTATTGTTTTTAGGTAGTTTTTAGTACGATATAGTTACTTTTAGGGATGTTTTCATTAGTTTTTATGTAAAATTCACATTTCTGGACTATACTATGAGTTTGTGTTTTTTTTTGTGATTTCAGGTCTTTTCTGGCTGAAATTGAGGGACCTGAGCAAAACTCTGATAAGAAGGCTGATAAAGAATTGCTGATGCTGTTGGATTCTGACCTTCCTGCACTCGAAATGGATTTTCTGGAGCTACAGAACCTCAAATGGTGCACTCTCAACGGCGTTGGAAAGTAGACATCTAGAGCTTTCTAGAAATATATAATAGTCCATACTTTATTTGGGATTAGATGACGTAAACCGGTGCTCAACGTCAGTTCCATGCTGCATTCTGGAGTCAAACGCCAGAAACACGTCACGAACCAGAGTTGAATGCCAAAAACACATTACAACTTGGCGTTCAACTCCAAAAGAAGCCTCTACACGTGTAAAGCTCAAGCTCAGCCCAAGCACACACCAAGTGGTCCCCGAAAGTGGATTTCTGCATCAATTACTTACTTCTGTAAACCCTAGTAGCTAGTCTAGTATAAATAGGACATTTTACTATTGTATTAGACATCTTTGGTCTCGGTTTTATTCCATTATTCATCTTAGGAGACTATTGATCACGTTCATGGGGCTGGCCATTCGGCCATGCCTGGACCACTATCACTTATGTATTTTCAACGGTGGAGTTTCTACACACCATATATTAAGGGTGTGGAGCTCTGCTGTACCTCAAGTTTTAATGCAATTACTACTATTTTCTATTCAATTCAGTTTATTTATGTTCTAAGATATTCGTTGCACTTCACCATGATGAATGTGATGATCCGTGACACTCATCAGCATTCTCACCTATGAACGCGTGACTGACAACCACCTCCATTCTACTGTAGACCGAGCGCATATCTCTTGGATTCCTTAATCAAAGTCTTCGTGGTATAAGCTAGAATTGATGGCGGCATTCATGAGAATCCGGAAAGTCTAAACCTTGTCTGTGGTATTCCGAGTAGGATTCAGGGATTGAATGACTGTGACGAGCTTCAAACTCGCGATTGTTGGGCGTGATGACAAACGCAAAAGAATCAAGGGATTCTATTCCGACATGATCGAGAACCGACAGATGATTAGCCGTGCCGATCCCTTGTCAAACAACTTTGGGAACGAGATTGCCGAGATTGTGAGCGTTCTTCAAGCTCGCTTTCTATTTCTTGCATCTTGTGTTGCATTTCTTGTATTTCCTACATCTTGTGATGTATTTCCTTCATCTTGTGATGCATTTCCTGCATTGTATGGACGTAATCTACTGGTCCTAGGCCAACGAAATGCCAAATTCCAGCATTGTGATCCTAATGATGTTCAAAACCCAGCGGAACCTGATGTTCGTCCGGGGAATTTGGGTCAGTTTCATGTCCATCTTCACGAAGCATTTCTTTTCGAGGAGTGTTTGGTAGTATGGCTGATTGTATTTTGTGATTAATCATGGTAGAAACGTTTAAGGGTCCCTACAGATGATGCCAATATTCGTACCTGTTGGCTAGATATAAACACATGAGATTCAGAGATCTTGAAGTCGGACGTATCAACACCAAGTCGGGAGCGACCTGCAAAAGCACTCCGATACTAAAGTCAGTAATGCTCTTAAGGTGATTGTAATGAGAAAAATGTACCTACCTCCTTGGCTCCATTTCCCTTATCTTATACCTTCTTAGGTATCCGTTATGAATTTATGGCTTTTGATTGTACGTTTTGATATCACGATTTGCTAACTTCCCCAATTAATGGCTTTGATTCGACGAACATTATTTTTAGTAACGTTCTAATCTTGTTCACCCTTCCTATACTCATGGTGTGCTATTCTCGTCCAGAACAGCTTCTTTTTTAATAAATTCTTGCATATCTATAATGTTAAATAATCATATGTAATCATATGTGGAGTGACATTATAAATTTAGAAGTATCAATATCATTTTCAAATACAAAAATGTTATATAACTAAATTTTTCTTTTAATCAAGTCCAACCAAGTTAATTTATGTATGTGAGTTTCTTTACATTTTTCCTCATCTCATCCTCCTCCTCCTCCGTTATCATCAATCATCACTTTATCATTACCATCTCCTTTTCTTCCTCCTCATCTTTCTTTGTTCTTTTTTTCTCTTTCTGACATAAAAGAACAAGAATAAAAAGAAAAAATATTAAAAAAAGAACTGCAACATTAGTTCTTAGGACATTATTTAATTAAAATAGCACCGAAATTTTCGGTGAATGACATTCTAAATGTTTAAAATACTATAAGTCCAGAATCTTGAGAAAATTCGGTTAAGAAATTTCTGTGTCACGGTTACAAAATTTCGGTGTTAATTGGTTAAAAAATTTCATGTCACGGTTAAGAAATGCTGCTGTCAAAATTAAGAAACTTCCTATGTTACCGTTAAAATGTTTCGGTGCTATTTTTCTGATAAATTATGCACTATTTAAAACTTCTCCTTTCTTCTTCATCATCTTCCTTTTTTTTCTTTTTCATCTTCTCGTTCTAGTTTTACTCTCTCATAATTCTTCTTATTTCACCATCTTAACAAGAATATATGTTACGGTTAAAAAATTTCAATGTCATAATTAAGAAATTTTTTGTGTTACAGTTAAAACTTTTGATGCTATTTTTTTAAAAAAATTCTATACAATTCAAAATAATTCTTCCTCTTTATTATTGTGTCATCCTCTTACCAAGAATTAAAAAAAAAGAAGAAAAGCTCAAAAAAAAAATATTGTAATAACTACCAGGAGAAAAGAATGGAGGAGGAGGAAAAGAAATAAAAAATGCAACAAATGGAGAAAAAAGAGAAAAAACAAAAAAAGCAAAAACAATAATAATGATAAAAAAAATGAAGATGAAAAAAAATTACGAAAAAGGTATAATTCACACCTTCGTTATGTGAATAATTTTGCTGAATTTTATATAATTTAGTTGATAAAAATACTTAAACATGTGACTGACCATTCTAAATATATAACTTAGGAATAAATGACCATTTGTACTCATGAGAGATGAAAACGCTAACATTTGTACCCATGAAAGCTCGAAACTAATCTTATATCCATGATAGATGTTGTCCGTCTGACAAGTACCCTGGCTTGGATCTAAGCTTAGTTCGTGGGTTTCCGAACCTACGTGGCACTCCCACCCCCCAAAGCTCTCAGCAGCATCAGACAAACCAATTTTTTCAAACAGCAACATGAATCAAAACAACAAAATTTTCCAAAATTTTCAAACAACAGCGTGAATCAAAACAGCAAAATTTTCAAACAGCAGGATGAATCAAAACAAACCTAAATCGAAACAAACAGAAGCGGCGGCCTGGTAGTGGCACTGCTTCAATTGCAGCAGCGGAGAGTGAACATAGCCATGAAACAGGGGAAAACGGAGGAGATGGAAGACACAGGGGCTGCACCCTGTTCTGGTCGTTCCATGGGAGAACGGGAAACGGGGCTGGAATCCCGACGGTGCTAGGCTGGTTTGCGATGGTGAGATGAGATGACAGAGAAGGAAGAAGAAAGGGGGAAAAGGGGTCGTCGTCTGTGTCGCTGTGGCTCGTCGACAGGGCGGTGGTTCGGCCAGTGAGAGAGAGGGAGGAGAAGGTGGCCGGTTCGTTGGTGTGGCTGAGGAAGACAGAGAACACGCAAAGGGGAGAAAAGGGAAGAGGGTTGCAGTGGCTCGTAGAGGCCGACGGTGATGGTTGGCGGAGCTAGGGTTCGGACAAGGGAGTGGTGACGGGTTGGAACGCCGTAAGGACGCTGCGGAGAAGGTTGGGTTTCGCGGCTGTTTGGTGGCAGACGAGAGGAAACCCAGGAATGGAGAAGGTGGTCGCTGCCGCTCTGGGCTTTGGTGGAGAGGAGGAGCTGGCGCTGTGGTTTCTGGGCTCAGCGGAGGTGAGAAGAGGGGAAGAAGAAGAGAAAGGGGCGCGGCGGTGTAGGTTGTCGCCGAAGGTTGTGGTGAAGGGAGGTGGCTGTGGCGGTGCTGAGATGATGGTGATGGAGGTTATGGTGGCTGGGAAGAGACAGTGATGGATGGGGATGATTGTGAAGAAGATGAAGATGATGATGGTAAATGGTTGGCTCAGATTGGAGGGGGGTTTGGGAGTGCCACGTAGGTTCGGAAACCGAGGAACCAAGCTCAGATCCAAGCCAGGGCACTTTTGTCACACGGACAGTATCTATCATGGGTACAAGATTAGTTTCGAGCTTTCATGGGTACAAATGTCAGCGTTTTCATCTCTCATGGGTACAAATGGTCATTTATTCATATATTTTAACTGTAAATGTGATTTGAGTATGATTTTTTTACCTAGTAGTGATGAAATTTTAGAGGCAAAAATGGTGGATTTTAAAACTTTTTTAGCACATTAATTTGATAGTTCAACGGTAAAAAAAAATAAAAATAGGGACATTAATTAGGTTAGATTTAATAAAAATTTAAATGGAATGAATCAGTTAATATATTTTTTTATGAATCAATTAATAAGGATTAGAAATATCCTTTAAAAAATCAGAAAGAAAAAAAAATTCAATATCAAGAATCTAAGCCATGAAAGAAATTCAATAAGATTAAATTACCTTGTAAAAATTCGCATGACGATGCAAATCGTAAGAAATAGTTAGGATATATTTTGACTGTAAATATAATTTGAGTTTGATTCTTTTGACTCAGTAGTGATGAATTTTTAGAGACGAAAATGGTAGGTTTTAAAATCTTTTTGGCACATTTATTTGATAATTCAGTGGTGAAAAACAAAAAAGAGATAGTAGTTAGACTAGATTCAATAAAAATTTATATGGAGTGAATTAATTAATAAGGATAAGAAATATTCTTTAAAAACCCAAAAAGAAAAAAAAAACAAACACATGAAACTAAGTCATGAAAGAATTTCAATAAGATTAAAGTATCTCGTAAAAATTCGCACAATGTTACAAATCATAAGAAATACCTAAGATATATTTTGACGGCAAACGTAACCTGAGTTTGAATTTTTGACCTAACAGTGATGAAATTTTATAGATGAAAATGGTGGATTTTAAAACCCATATATATAATAATAATTAAATTTTAAAAATTCTAAAAAAATAATTTCTTTTATTTTAGTCAAATAATTATTTATTAAAGTGTACAAACTAATTAATTTCTTTTCATATATAGTTATTTTTAAGACAATAAAATTAATTGATTGGGTCATTGGTTGAGATAATTAAAATTACTGTTTCATTAAAATTTTAATTTATAGAGAAATTTTAATTAATTTTGGTATAAAAATTTTGAATTTGAAAGCATTGATAAAAATTATGATGAATTTTGATTTATTTTATTTTTATTTAAATTAATCACTACATAAGCTAAAGTTATTTTAAAGTTACATCTGGATTTCAATCTAATTTTTAAAGTTTCAATTTACTTAGTTTGATCTTTTAACTTGATATCCGTGACTCATATTAGGGTTTTAAGTATTTTGTTGAAAAAAAATCAAGGTAAAAAGTTTCAATTGTCACATCAAATAGTTGCTAGAAACTACAGCGTAGTCGTCGTCAGTCCATCTCAGTTAACGATTATGTGAGACTGCGACAAAAATAAGATGAGGAACCAATATGAGTCATAACTACTAAATTGGGAGACTACATTGAGTAAATTGAAACTTTCGAAATTAGATTGAAACAAGAACATAATTTCAGAAACCAATATAAGTATTATCTCTTTGTTGACAATTAAGTTGTTTTAATGATAATTAAGATCTAATAATGGTTTATAATAAAAAAATAAGCATACTTTTGCAACAACGAACCTATAGCAGTAGTTTGGGGTGTTCTTAGGTCGGATGATATCCACAAATCCATGATATTTATCCGTATCTAATCCGAAATTTGTGGATGTGATCCGATCGGATTGGATCGAATTTGATCGATACTCAAATCGAATAGGAGTAACTATGTTTAAAAGAGTAAAAAAATTATTGACTTTTTTATATATAAATAAATTTTTTTAATATTTTTTATTTTACGGTTATATTTGATATCCGATTCAAACATAAAAAGTATAGATATCGAATCTGATCAGATGAGTTTAGTGCGGATCATAACGAAATTTTGGCTATATCCGATTTGTGAACACCTCTAACAATAATAATTAAAATATTTATAATATTATACTTTTAACTAAGGAAGTCCTAAAAAAAAAATACTAAATACAAGAACAATTTAATCAAATATTAGAAGAAAATTGTATTTTAAATCAGTTGGACTTTTTTGCACACATCGATCCGGGTTCCGCCTCTAATACCATCTGTAACAGCCCAGACCACCCACTAGTACGATATTATCCGCTTTGACACACAATGCCTCACGGTTTTACCTTTGACGATAGGGATGCTAACCGAAACTACCCACATTCACTCGTCAAAACACGTCATGCTAGAGAGAGGTATCTACACCCTTATAAGGCATATTTCGTTCCCCTCTCCGACCGATGTGGGCCTTACATAATTTTTATCAATTCTTTCAAATTCAAAATTTCTATACCAAAATTAACTAAAATTTTCTTTAAATTGAAATTTTAATGAAATAGTAATTTTAATTATCTCAACCAATGTCCCAATCGATTACTTTTATTGTCTTTAAAAAAATATATAAGAGAAGAAATTAATTAGTTTGTCCACTTTAATAAATAGTTATTTGACTAAAATAGAAGAAACTATTTTTTTAATTGTTTTATATATCGCATGAATATAAACTAGTTATTTTTTTATTTGTAAAAATTTTATGAGGCTTGAATCTTGTTATAGATATAACTCGCTCGTATAATAAATTTCACTTTTAAAAATTATATATATTTATATTTAAGACAGTGACATATTTTTTTGTTTTAGTTTAATCTAAATATTTTTTATTGTTTTTGAAAAAAAATCTTATAAAAAATTTAATAATATACGACGAGAAATACTAAATTATATAAAAACTAATTAAAATATAACACAAAAATATTTTTAATAAAAAATGAAATAGACATTGTTTTTTAATCGTTTCCAATATTAATAGACAAAAAAAGACAAAAATTTATTTTATTATCAAACATCTTCGAATTTCATAATGAAATGGAAGGCAACAGTAGTAAATAAACTGTGGCGATGCAATTAAATTTATTATTCAACAAACATGGTTATATCAAATTGATATGCATGAAGTTACAAATTGGATTTAAATAGAGCAAACTAAAGTATATAAGCAAGTCACTCGGTCGTCATATTATATCAGTTGTTCGACGTATTTATCAAGAACTTGTCGTATTAGGAGTCTGTACACTGATTCAGTTGGATGATAACTATCCCAAAAAACATATTCTGAAGCATCTGGACAAGTGGCATCCAAAGGGTTGCACAACACTGCAACCTCTAGTTTCCCTGTTCCACAGCAACCTCTGTCCACAACTTTATAACCTACAAATTAAAGTTCAACCATAAATGCTCATGAATAATGAATGAGTTACCAAACTAACTACCCTATACTATGGTATACTTACCATAATTTTGGTAGTTGAGAATGATATCAAGAAGGGGGTTGTAAACATCAATGTAAACGATCCTACTATTGGGTGAGTTGCGATTAAGAGAATCCAATTCTTTTGACAGTTTAGAGTTAAATAATTTTGCCGCGTAATTGTAATCTTCAGCACACTCTCTTGCTAAGCCTCCAGCTAAAGTTCTCTGTGAAGGCACACACCCAATCGGTGGTGCACTCAGTACCCCAATTCTCCGCGCTCCAAGTGCATATATCTCCTAATTATAGGGGAATTAAACAAGTTAATTTGTTGCTTGAAAATAATTATTTAAAATAAAAAACCATGTTTATTAT
>NC_029779.3:2693425-2694618 GCF_000817695.3 Arachis duranensis | reverse complement strand
ATTTATTATTTATTTAGAATAATGCTAGAAAGACAAAAAAAAAAAAAAAACAGTAAAAACTTACCTTATTTAACATTTATTAATTATTGTAATAATTAATAAATACTCAATAAAACAAGTTATGACTGTTTTTGGCTGATTTTCTTTGCTTACCAAATATTTTCGATTTATTTATTACCTTCACGAAATTAGAGGCTGAATTGACCATAAGGTCAGTGTAAGCAGGAATATCATACTGGAGTTGTCTAACGCGAGCAACGAAATAGGTATTGGCAATATCGTCACTTCCTGCCACTACAAGGTAAAGACTGTTTTCTAGAATGAAATTTGTTCTTTCTTCTCCAACTATCTGTTTAAGCTTTCCTATGTACTCTTTGAACATCTCTAGTTGCTCCGACAGTGATATCACTGACTGAAAATTAAATAATATAATTCATTACATAAACTAGCTTCAAGCCAAAATTAGAGAGAGATATAGTGTAAGTTAGAGTTCAAAATATTTATATATATTATCTATACCGTTATTTTTGGCGTCAAGGGATCGTATCCAGAGGCACCTGAAGCAAAGCACACTCCCGTAACAAGGTCACTTGGTTGTAGATTTGGATCCAAATATGCGGGCAAAGTTTGCTTAATATTCATTTCTTCAACTGAAAATCAAGGTCAATATGGTCTAATTAGTTGCCATGGAAAGAAACAAAATTGATTTAGAAAAAGATCAACAATTTTTTTTTTCTTCAGTGACTTTGCAACAATTGCTAATAGTATTGTAGACTGATAGGATAATCATCTTTCTGACCAGGGACGGATCAAGGGGGTAAAAATAGGTCTTCGCCTCCAAACTTTTTTCAAATAAAAGTTAACTACTATTTTAAGTATAAAAAATTATGAGTTTAATTTTGATGTACCGATAGTATAAAATGTTCTATACAATCATGTAATTACAATTGTTTTTTAGATGATTATTTATAGATTAATATAAAAGATAGTTATTTTTGCTAATATAACATATGTAATTAAATACATGTGTAAAAAAATTTTACATTGATCATGTATCAAAATTAAATTCATAAAATTATTACGTATTATATAATTTTATTTTTATTTAAAAAATAAAATAAATAATTATCTTATATAAATAATTAAATTATTAAACTTAAAAATAAGTAAAAATTCTTAAATTAAAAAAATAT
>NC_029779.3:2660454-2693166 GCF_000817695.3 Arachis duranensis | reverse complement strand
TATAATATTATATTTAATTATATAATATTTTAATTTTTTATTCTTCTCAGGCCAAATTTCTGGATCCGGGCCAGATTCCGAAAAATATTAGGTGTAATGAAAAATATTCTTTGCCATTTTGTCTGAGGCAAACTTCAAATTGAAAGTTCATGTACGTCACTATGTCGTCATGTAACACCTTCGGTTTTGTTACACGTGTTGTGTTAGTAATATTTTATTGGTACGATATTCAATATCAAAAATTGATGCCCTGCCCTTTTGTGAATCATTAGTGTTTAAATGTAGTAGTTGATTGTTACAACTTGCTCCTACTCAACGTCTGAAAGAAAAGGTGTATAATTAATGCAAGCTCTTTACTCTAATGAAACCCGATAATCTAACCACGATGGCAATTAGCCAACCACTTCACTACGCTTCACAGGATGTCAGGAACCATGCTGCTTTTTTAAATAAAAGACTAAGTTATATAATTATTCATGTATATTTTCGTTCATATTTCAAGTTAAGAAAAGAAAATTACTTTTAAAAAAATTATATATTTTTATTAATATTTTAAAATTTTAAGATAAATTATTAAATTTATGACAAATATTTTTAACATAGAATTTTTTACTCAAATAAATATATCTTTATATAAAATAATTTAAATATAAATACATATTATATTAAAAAATTTAATCAAATAATCTAACTATTTTTAATTATTAACTTCAAATTAAAATCTCAACGTGAATAGTCACGGATATATATCAAGTAAAAAGTAGGGAGAAGAGATTAAGCAGATACCAAGAAGGTCGGTAGGAATTTTTCCATTGCAAAAACGACCAGTTGGGTTGCCTCCCTGAAAATCCTTTCCGTACGGAGGGAAATTGCATTTGACGAGTGTCTTAATGTCGTTGTTGTTGCCAGGGTCTACTATCGAATCTCCAAAAGCTATCACCGCAGGAACTGTAACATTTGGTGGCAGTTTCACCAACGAACTCGTCGTCTGCCACAAAGCTAACAATACTATCAAACTCAAACGGACCATTAAGCCATTATTATTATTGTTCACAAAAACAGCCATATATACTATATAGTATACTAGTGCTTAACAAGCTAAGGGCTTCTTCTTCAATTCACGAATAGCCCCAGTTTGTGTATATATATTCTGGTTGGAGCTACTTAGCATCTCTCTCTCGATATATATATATACAGATTATACACATGCACATAGCACACTTTATCACGTCCTTTAATTTCAATTACTACATTTATTGCACAACTAGCAAATAATATATGGTTAGATCCAACGGTGATTATGAAAGACGACTAGTAGTACGTGCACTTTTTAGAACCTTGTGGAAAATAAGGCCAAGTATATAATTAGATGATCGAACGGTAATAAACGTATAATTAATTTAGACACCGAGATATATATAACTCAAATGACAAAATTTTTCTATCTTCATTTAATTTGAATTTCACTCATAATTAAAAAAAAAACGAATTAATTTACATTGTTTTGAAAAACAAAGAGTACATATACGTATTGACTAATGTTAATTAACTAACTTTTTTTAATTAATTTTTTAAAATAATTTTATTTATTTTAAATTTTAAAATTAAATCATAAATTTTTATTTTAAATTATAAATTATAAATCTAAACACTAAAATTGATTAATATGAACTAAAAATTATTTCTATATTTTTATAACTAATTGATGATGGTGTTAGAGGCAATTGGAGCAGTAAATTATGTTAGCAACATCAATTGTAAAAATCGGACCGTATCGATCGCTTCGATAAAAATTTGATGAACCAAATTTTTAATTGATTCGGTTCAATTTTAAAACTGTTTAAGGATAAGAATCGGTAAGAATTGGTCAAAGTTAGTAAAAATCGATAAAAAATCAGTCCAATTGAATTAGTTGATAGAAAATTCTATAATTGATGAAGATATAATTTGAACTTGGGTCCTTCTTGTGTTATATGCTCCCTTTACTATTAAGTTGTGTTATTTTTTGTTATTTTATATGCTATTCTTAATAATATAGTAAAATTACACAATAATTGTTTTAGATATTATTTTAATTTTATTAATTAATAAATTATTTAAATTTAAAAATAATAGTTATTTTAATATAAAAATAAAATAAAAATACTTATAATAGAGTAAAAATAATAAAATAGTTATTGTTCTTGTTCTATATTATTTTAGAATGGCTGGATTAGTCTTAATATGTTAATGAATATATCTATTTTAAATTTTAATTTTAAGTTTTTAATTTTTTTTTATATTTTTTATTTATATAGGACTGATTCTACCATTTCAATCAGTAACTCATCGATTAAACTAACAATAATGCTAGGGAACCAAGACGGTTCCAGCAAAAAACCAGCCAAATGCTCCTGGGCCGAGATCCAAAAACCCACTTCACTTCAGCCAAATCCCAAAATTCACGCAGGGTAAACAAAATTCACCCTGTCCAAAACCCTACCCTTTCCTTTCACTCTTTTACTGCATCAGATTTTAAAACCATCCACGGCCGCACCAGAACACCAGGAGCATCGGGCAAACCTCGTCTCTGACTTCATTTGACGCCACGCCTCCGCCCAATGTACCAGAACGGCGCGACTCTCCCGTCCCCTTGTAGCTTCCTCAATCTCGGACATGGTGACGGGCTCCCACCCAGGTTTGTCGAACGAGTAGGTTCTCCTGCTCACAGAGGACGCGCCGCTGATGCTGCATGCCAGTGTTGGCAGCATCGTTGAAGCCTCATGGTGCAGCTCTGCTGAACGTCGTTGGACAGCCACTGCTCCAGCCTGGAAACCTCTCTTCATCTCACTGATTGGTAAGTATTTAGATGTTGCTTCTAATTTTCTCTTCAGGTTTTTGAAAAAGGGTTTGGACAAGGTATTGTTATAGTGTTTCCGGTGATTCTTTAGGGATTGGAGGTATCTGTTGTGTTGTATGTTATGTTGGATACTTCAGGTATTAGTACTGGTAATAGTATGAGATATTTGTAAATTGTGATAAATCACTGGTCGTTTTGAAAAATATCAACTAAATGTTTCATTTGTGGGTTCTGTGTACTTTGATTGATTGCTCTTGGATACCCTAGTTGATGTTCTTCCTTGTGGTTTGGGAGTTTTGCAAAAGGGTAAGTGGTAGCACAAATCTCCACACTTTCGTACTGTTGTACCAGCAAGTGCACTGGGTCGTCCAAGTAATACCTGAGCGAGTCAGGGTCGATCCCACAAGGATTGTGGTTTGAAGCAAGCTATAGTTATCTTACAGGTCTTAGTAAGGAAGATTAGAAGGTTGTTGATTGTGAAAGGAATACCGAATTGTAATAAAGGATAGGAATAGGGTTAAGGATTAGAGTTGCTTTGTCTTTTTGAATTAACTCTGGTACTACTGTCTTCTTTGCTTGTGAATGATCTTCTTCTATGGCAGGATGTATGTGATCAAAGCCATTGCCCGTGGTCATTGATCTCCTCTGCTCCAGATCAAACGCCATTGCCCGTGGTCATTCAATATGATGGAGGGTGAAGCTCTAGCAGTTCATTCTCTTGGTGATCCTACTCAAAACGCCACAGATAAGGTCAAATCTTCCAGATCAAAGAATGCTGCTTCTATGGATTCTAGCCTATACCACGGAGACCCTAATCTCCCCGAAAATCGGCTGAATTGGTGTCTCGAGAAGTCCTTAACGAAGTTGTGGATTAACCATTTGAGAGATGTATAAACATAGCTGTTGGCTCATGCTTTCTGGCCACGTATTCACACGAACCCAAGTAGACGCAGGTGTTTGTCAGGCACGTTCGTCTTAATGTGATGAACAAAGCTAATTTGTTGGATCATCCTATTCACCACGATGAAGATCGGATATACATCTTAGAAGTAAATCAAACACAGATCGAAGAAGAAATAGTAATACTTTTATTAATTTATAGGACTCAGCAGGGCTCCTCCCCTCAACCTAGGAGGTTTAGAAACTCATACTAAAGTAAAACATGTATGATGGACGAATCCAAAAGCTCTAAATTACATAGATGAAATTTCTTAAATACTAAACAAATGACTAGTAAGGGTAAAACAGTCTTTTTAGTGCTAAAATCCATTTCTAGGACTCACTTGGTGAGTGTTTGGGCTGAGCTTTGACGAGATCCACGTGCTATGAGGCTCCTTGGGCGTGGAACGCCAACTAGGGGGTCCTCCCTGGGCGTTTGGATATTGGTCTCTGCTCTTTGGGCGCTGGACGCCTGGAAGGGGGCAGGTAGCTAGCGTTGAACGCTAGTTTTGTACCTTCTAATCCGAAGCAAAGTATGGAATATTATATATTGCTGGAAACCTCTGGAAGTCCGCTTTTCAAAGCCATTGAGAACGCTCCATTTGGACTTCTACAGCTCCATAAAAGCTTTTCTGAATGCAGGTAAGTCAGATCCGAATAGCATCTGCATTGCTTTCTCTGTCTCTAAATCAGACTTCTGCTCCATCTCCTCAATTTCAGCCAGAAAATACCTGAAATTGTCTAAAAACACAAAAACTCACAGTAGAATTCAAAAATGTGAATTTAACACTAAAACCTATAAAAACTAAATAAAAACTAAATAAAACACTAAAAACTATATGAAAATGATGCCAAAAAACATATAAAATATCCGCTCATCAGTAAGTTAGTGATAAGTAAGTTTTTTTTTCTAATTGAACTTGGGTCTGAACTTGATTATGTGAAATTCCAGCATAAAAAAATTGATTTTTTAAGACAGATTTGTTGGAGGTTTAACAACATCTATTGGAGTTTTAACTGTATGGTTCTTTTATTATAAATTGGGGTTTTTACTTTTTTTTATATCATGGGTTGGATGGTTTTTTCGTTTATGCAATATGTATCTCCCCTTCAAAAGGTTTATACTCATGTTCTTTTGTTTGGATAGCTTAATTTTGTTTGTAAATGCTAAGTTGTAGTATGTTTGTAAATTGCTATAACTAGATATTGGATATTGCTGAATTTAGAGAACCAATGATGTTGTTATCAAAAATTAGATTTCGCTGAATTGCATATGATTAGAGATTTTTTATATCATGATGTACCAAGTTAAATTTGGTGTGTTTAAGTCAGTTATCCCCATAGATTATTTGATGTTTATTCTTTACCATGAGTATATATATATTTATATATATACTCTTGATAACTGGGTTTTTATTGCTTTAATTTGGTGGCAAGAACAATACTCATTTTTAGAGATGAATTTTGCAGCTTAATAAAAATTTTAGAAGTCATTTATGATCACACACTACAAGAAAATAAGCCTTCTGCCACGCTTTAAAAGCGTGCCGAAAGTGCAAAAAAACGTATCGATAGCTTTTCGCCATGCTTTTTGAGGGAGGTTAGGATTTTCTGATCGAGGAAGACAACGACTGCTCGACGAACATGACGGCGACGACAAGCTCAAAGAAGACCATGGTGATGGCGACGGCAAGCTCAAGACAACGACTGCTCGACGAAGATGACGATTACAGCGATGAAGGCTGTGTGCAACGAAGGCGATGCAGGCTGGGTGAGATGAAGGGCAGTGATAAACACGATAAAGGCTGAACGATGAACGCCGAAGGAAGCTAATGGGTTCGAGAGTGAAGATGAAGTGACGGCGCAATAGGGTTTGAAAGAGAATTTTAGGGTTAAAAAGATTTTAGGGTTTGAAAGGGAATTTTTTAACTCTGTTCTAACTTAGCTTTTATCAAAACCAAAGAAACCAAGAAATTCAAATGATAACATTTAAAGTTTTTAATTCATACTTTGATATCAAATTTAGCTTAAATATGAATATTGAGTTTACATTAAATACTTTTAATTCTAAATTATAATTTGTTATATTTTTAAAGAATATTAAATAACTAATTATTAATACAATGTACAAACTGTAAAATTAATCAAATTATCTTAAACTAATTTTGTTAAGTATAATTTGGTAACATAAGAATTAAGTGTACTCTAACAAAGTTATGTGATTTAAAAATAAACAAATTATAAAAAATACACATTTTGTAAAGAAAAAAAAGATACTGGAAAAAATAGAAAAAAAATATTGACTGGTGAAAAAAATAAAATCACAAGTCATCTTAAAATTTAAGGTTAAAAATAAGTTAAGTGTGAAAATTTGAAAACTTATCATTTAGGATTAAAATTTGAAAACTTGGGAAAAAAAGTTAAATGTGAAAAAAAAAGCGGAAAACTAAATTTTAAGGGAGGGAACTCTATCGGCACGTTTTTTTACGGTGCCAAAATAAACACACTATAGCCACGCTTAAAAAGCATGCCGATTTCCTTCTATGGCCACGTTTTTTAAGCGTGCCAAAAAAAGTGTGGCCAAATTTCAAATCAGTGGCCACCCCACGTAAAAGCGTGCCGATTTCCCTCTATGGCCACGCTTTTCAAGCGTGACAATAAAAAAGCGTGGCCAAATTTCAAATAAGTGGCCACTCTCGTAAAAGCGTGCCGATTTCTCTTTATAGAGGAGGAGGAGGCTAAGAAGGCTAAGAAGCTCATCGATTTTTCTGGCATCAATGGAGGAGGCTAAGAAGCTCATCGACGCAAATTTTATCCGAGAAATCAGATTCACAACATGGTTGGCCAATGTTGTTATGGTAAAGAAAAATTACGGTAAATGGCGCATGTTTGTCGACTTTACTGACCTAAATAAAGTTTGCCCTAAAGATACATACCCCTTACCTTGCATTAACACTTTAGTTGATAACTCTTGTGGTTATGGCACTTTGAGTTTCATGGATGCATACTCTGGTTATAACCAGATTCTTATGCATCTATCAGACTAAGAAAAGACAGCATTTATAATTGAATATGGTAATTATTGCTATAATGTTATGCCTTTTGGTCTAAAGAATGCAGGAGCCACGTACCAAAGACTGATGAACAAGATTTTTGACTGACAAATAGGTCGGAATATTGAGGTGTACGTTGACGACATGGTCGCCAAGACAAAGGTCGAAAACTCTCACATCGCTGACCTTGCCAAAATTTTTGGGCAAATCCGAGCTTATAACATGAGGCTGAATCCTGAAAAATGCACCTTCGACGTTCCTGGAGGAAAGTTCCTCGGGTTCATCCTGACCAGCCGAGGCATCGAGGCAAACCCGAAAAAATAAGCAATACTCTACATGCATAGTCCAAGGACGATCAAAGAGGTCCAACGACTAACTGGGAGATTAGCGGTATTATCCAGATTTCTGCCGTGCTTAGCATCTAAATCCTCTCACTTTTTTCAGTGTTTACGGAAAAATATGAATTTTCAATGGAATGAAAACTGTGAAGCTGCATTCACGAGTTTAATACAATTTCTTTCAGAAACACCTATTTTACAAAAACCTAAGCTCGGGGAGCCACTATATTTGTATTTGCCTATCACTGATTCGGCGACCAGTCCTGTTCTTGTTGCAGAAAATGACAAAGTTCAACAACCAGTTTATTTTGTAAGTAAATCACTGTAAAATGCCAAGCTCCGTTATCCGAAGTTAGAAAAGCTCGCCTTCGCATTAGTCTTCTCTGCAAGGCGGCTCCGACCTTATTTTCAGAGCCACATCATCAACGTCAGAATCCGCCAACCACTAAGACAAATACTCGCCAAGCCAGAACTAGCAGGAAGTCTAATTAAGTGGTCCATCAAACTTTCAGAGTTCGATATCCACTACCAACCCAGAGGATCTATCAAATCACAATACCTGGCTGATTTTGTTGCTGAATTCACGGCACCAAATTCGGATGCAGGAAATCCGGAGTGGATTTTGTTTGTTGATGGAGCTTCCAATCCTAAAGGATTAGGAGAAGGCATACTCCTTGAAAATCAGGAAGGCATAGTCCTGGAGCACTCTCTTCGATTCTCCTTTAAAGCAAGTAATAACCAGGTCGAATATGAAGCCCTCATTGCTGGGCTCAGGTTAGCCATTGACTTGCATATTTTTTCCTTAAAGGTTTACTGTGATTCTTTATTAGTTATTCAGCAAGTAAATCAATGTTTTCAAACGAAAGATCCAGTTTTGTTAAAATATCTGGATGTTGTTAAACACATAGTCAATAGCTTTTCTAATATTGAGATTAATCATATACCTAGGGATCAAAATCACCGAGTAGATATTTTATCAAACTTGGCAACTACACAGTCACACATTGCAACACTCTTGCAGTCAATATTAGATAAACCGAGCATTGATATAACCAGTGTTTTTAATATCATTGACAGAAATAGTTTGCAACAGCCTTACATACATTACCTCAGAAATGGGGACATCCTGGAGGGGGGTCAAAGATCAGAAAAAATTTAAATGACAGGCTTCTTTCTTTACATTATTGAATAATGCTTTGTATAGGCGAGGTTACTCTCGACCTCTTTTGAAATGTGTAGACAGATCGGAGGCTGACCTTGTTTTGGCTGAGTCTCACGAGGGCATTTACGGAATACACTCTGGAGCAAGAAGCCTGGCACAAAAGATACTCCGAGCTGGCTTCTATTGGCTGACGATATGGACTGCCAACAAAAGGTCAAAACTTACGATAACTGCCAGAAACATGCTTCGATCATCAACATACCAGCCGAGAACCTACATCATTCAATGGTAAGCTAGCCATTTAATCAGTGGGGAATTGATATTCTCGGACCTTTTCCCACTGCTCCGAAGCAGGTGAAATATTTGGTTGTGGCAATTAATTATTTTTCTATATGGATAGGCCCAACCTTTAGCAAAAATCACATCATCTCAAATGATATCCTTTGTTTGGAAAAATATAATCTGTAGATTTGGTATACCTCGTCATATCATAACTGACAATGGTCGCCAGTTTACCGACCATAATTTCAAAGCTTTTTTGCAGAATTTACAGATAAAGTAACACTTTTCTTCCATAGAGCATCCACAATCCAACGGATTAGCTGAAGCTGCCAACAAGGTCCTCTTACAAGCCAAGGGCCTATGGGCCGAGCTTATCCTGGAAATCTTGTGGGGGTATAACACCATGATGCATTCGACAACTAAGGAAACACCATTTCATTTGGTATATGGATCCGAAGCCATGATACCAACTGAGATTTCACAAGACTCGCTGAGAACACAAGCCGACCACCATGATCAAGCTCGGCGAGCCGAGCTTGACTTAATTGAGGAGGTGCGAAACACAGCATCCGTTTGTCACCGAGCCATACAGCAGCAAATAGGCTGACGACATGACAAGAAGGTCCACTTACGATCTTTTAATATGGGCGACTTGGTGCTGCGAAAAACCGAAAACGCCCGCAGACCCTCCTCTCACAGAAAGCTCGCTGCAACATGGGACGGGCCTTACAGAGTACATGAGGTCCTTGGCAGAGGAGCTTATCGGCTGGAAGAATTGGATGGCACAAAAATTCCCAACACCTGGAAAGGTAAATCCTTAAAGCAATACTACAGTTAACAATAGTAGCACACTAGTAATCTTTTTTCTACCCCGAGATTTTTCCCAATAGGGTTTTGCTTGAGGAGGTTTTAATGAGGCTAGCTTACCTAGACCCATTTGTAAAGGTACTTCATTGAATAAATACTCTTTATCCTTTTTTAATGAACTTCTTAATTTATCGAATCTTGCATGCAAGTTATTTGACTTACGGGATTAACCGACTAAGCCTGTTGCTATCCGACGACAATAACATCCTTATTAACAAAGGATTATTGCCCAGACTAAAAGTCGCGTCACAGTCGAATGTGCAAAACTATGCTAAGCATTGCTTAAGCAAATTCAATACAGTAATCAGACCCTCTTTTGTCAGGGGACTAGCCAATCAATTAGGAACAAACAAAGCCTAATTTGACAGATATAAATTCCCAAAGCAAACAGTAATAATTAAATACAGTGTAGTCCCCATCAGGGCAAGAAATTTAGCCTGAGTTACAGCACCCTCGAAACCCTCGGCAAAAGCATCAAGGATCTCAGCTTCTCGGCTGGTCTCCATCTTTTTCATCTTCAACGTGACCTTAACTATCTGGTCACTCATATTGGAAAGGTCACTCCCCTTTTTCCTCAACATTTCAACATCTTTTTCATGACTTTCTTTTTCCAATCTTAACTCCTCTTCAAGATCTAACAACTTCTTCTTTATCTCGGATAATGTAGTCTATTTTAATTCCAACAGCCCTTTCAGGCCAGCACCTTTTGTAAGATTCTGTAGCATCTTTCTATGCTTTTTCTCTTGACTTCGGCCTATGCTGGCTAGCCGAAATCCTAACACCTAAAATAATGATGCAAGTAGCAATCAGTATAGTAGCTCTCTATGATACTTCTAAAAAAAGAAAAAAACATAAAATAAAAATACAGAACTCACTTGCATGAATTGATCGACTCCTACATCCCCAACCTAATCAATACGAGACACATCCGAAGCGGACTAAAAAACTTCATCCGCCACAATGTTGAAAGGAAACTTTCTGTCCCACACTAACGACCCATCACCCTCATCCTCAAATGCATGAAGTCTTTCTTGCTTAACAGTAATGCTCGACGGTTCACCGAGCTGAATCACTTTCTCTTTTTCTCCTTCTTCCAAATTAATTACGTCCGATTTTCTCATTTTGAAAAAATCCCTTTCTTCCTCAGTGGCGGTTGGTTAACTTCATCCCCCCTCTATTTTCTCTGGGTTCGAAGAAGAACCTTCAAAGTTCTTAGCTCTGAGACGGGCCCTCAGACTCGATGCCGATACTCCTGGATATTTGCCAGCTGCAAAACATGGAAAAAGAAGTTAGCAAGGTCGAATCAGTAAGCTATCAAGCAAGACAGAAGCAGCTCGTAATCCCTTCACCAAAATAGTTTATAATTGACAACCTATCTTCCTCCCACGGAAGCAACTCGGAAACAGATATTAGACCATCCTTGTCAACCATTTTAATAAGAAAGGCTATTATGCACTCATTTTGAGGAGTTATAAGCTCAGGACCTAGTATATATTAAGGCTGACAGCACCAATAGATCGGGAACTTCTCATCCAGGTGCTCATCTAAACAAAACAGAAAAACCTCATCTACCGACTTCACCTTAAGAAACATTTCTTTAAAATCTTTGAAAAAGGATTTGTACAACTTAAAAACAGAGAACCCAGGAGTACTATTCAAGTTCACCCAAAGGCATTTCTAGACTCCTTTTGCTTGAAATAGAGAAAAGAAAAGTTCTAGTTCTGGTTCAATTTCAAGAAATTGCATCAGAACCTGAAAGCATTTTAAAAATGCCCATCCATTAGGATGGACCTGAGAAGGTGCATAGTTCATTTGTTTTAACATGTCACACTCAAAATTTGTGAAAGGCAATTTCACAAAAAGTTCCTCAAGCATACAGTTGTACATGAAAAGGTTTTCAAAATCTTTCTTTCTATGAAAAACGCGATCAGAGCGATTGCACGGCAACAATTCTATGAGAAACTCAGGCCTCACTATCCTCAACAAATTAACCTCACTAACACTCTCTTTGTCAATAAACAGAGATGCCCTTATCTTCACATCCCATCAACCCAATCATAAGACTCATAATCCCCAACCTTCGGCAAAGCCTTCGCCTTTTTCTCACTCATTTTTCAGAATACAAATAGTGGATAAAGCAAGGAGTAAGGAACATTTTTACTAACCTCTTTTACTCATCCTCTTCGAATTTTGGAAGCAACACCAGTTAAATTAACAGACTTGTGCTAATGTAAGTGGAACTCGAAATAAATTTTACACCATTCATTTAATAAACCCTTCAGTTCCACCATAAATTACAACCATTCATAAAGCCCACTTTCAATGGTTACAGAACCGTTTGGAACTTGCACCCAATTTTGAAAAAAAATTAAAATTAATTTTCAATCAGCATGCCTTTTCGAATACTCAAAAAAAAAAAGAGAAGAAAGTTTAATTAGTATAAATGAGACACGTTGATCTGGGGACTCCCCATGCCGAGCTATAACTTGGTCAAGCAACTCAAAAGCTCAACCTACCCCATTAAAATCATGCTAAGTTTGGGGCTGTGATATGACCGTTATATGTCACTCACGAGTTATAGCTCAGCAACGTAACTTATACCTGATCGTAACTGACACATTAACTCCACCGATTTATGATTATAAATGACCTTTATTCCGTAACGTCAGATATGTAATTAATCTCCCTTCTGAGCGCCATTACTCAAGAGAAAACAGTTACCCTTGTCTCGCGAGTATAAAAGGAAATGATAAGAATTTTTGAAGGTACGTGATCTTTTCCAAATGATAACTTTTACTAGTATTCTCCTTTGCTGACTTGAGCGTCGGAGTGCCTTTTACAGGTACTCACCCTCTTGTTCCATCTGTTGCTGAAGTATATCGTGATCCAGTCAGAAAGTTTGCTGACACCTATCGGAAGACGAGTTATATATCGACTTAACGACCAGGCAAGAACATGACCAAAATAAAATATTTGGATTGGTTCGATATCTAGATTTTGAGAGCTAAACCTACTTCTCTTTGTGAGTACCAGTTTTATTTGCATCAAAATTTGTGTATCTTTGATAATGACAAAAAAAATGACGTTTGCATAAACTCGAAATGAACAATAAAACTTAAATGACTTGAATAAAAATGAAATTGAATTACAGATAGTAAAAATATTTAAAAAAGTAAAAGACAAATTAAAATGTAAAGTCCAAAAAAATAAAAATTGCTGAATTTAAAAAAAAACAAAATAACATTACAAAAAAGGTAAATTGTATAAAAAGAAAATACAAAAATAGTAAAATAAAATTAAAAAATATAAAAATTGATCGACAATGTAATATTTTTTATACTAAACAATGATCGAAATTCAAAGCTAAGTTATCAAAAAAATGTAATAATATCTTGTCGAAAATATTATTTTTAATATAATACATGGTAATTGAACTCCTCAACAACATAGCAATAAGAAACAGTAACAACATGATTATCAATCACTATTTAGATTTTGTTTAATGATAAAATTATGGATCTCATATATATTAGTCTTTTCATGTTGTATACAAGGTTATATCAGTCAAATACATTGATATATTATTTAAAAGAGGTTTTTTCTTTTTTTTTTTTACTAAACTAAAAAAAAATCTTTATTCTTAATTTTTTTAATAACTTTTTAATATTATTTTTGTTGTATTTTATTTTGTTCATTCGATCTATAACATAAATATAGAGACGGGTTATTATATCTTATCCATCCCTTATAATTCGGTCTAGCATACATAAGAGGAATATAATGGCCATATACTAAGCCTAAAGTTACTTTTCTTTAAAAGTCGGTTACAAACAATACATTATACGCCGCCTATTAAAGCCGAGTTATTATGACATAAAGTTGCATAGTTAAAACGAAGAGATACTAACTTGAGCGTCAGAATAATACTTCAAGCTGAAGTTCTGGCATGCTATAGAACAATTTGTATGAATTATTTTTTGATACACTTCTTCCATAAATTCTAATCGACAATTAACACTGTTAATTGGTTGGAAATAATAATTAGTTGAATATCGTATCACATTTGCATAATTTGCTCAACGACCTTTATTTATCTTTCTTCTTTTTCCATCTTTAACTTCAGTCTGGGGATATCTGTAACCATCATATTAATTAATAACTGAACATAATAATAATGTCTTAAGAGTTAGTTCAAATTTAGACATCAGTGTCCTAAAGGAATGGATCACGTTGCTTAATTTCTACTACACACACTTGGAGCTCTTCTGTGCGATGCCGATTTAAAAGTGACCAAGGGAAAGGGACACGACTAGCACAAACTTTTCCAATTCGAAACGAGTAAGTTCTCATTTTATTAAAGTTAAGGATACCCTTAGTTTGAAGCATTATGTTGTATATACACTAAAATTAGTTATTAAAATTAATCATTAGAATAAAAAATATATTAAAATATATATATATATATATTAAAAATAAATTAAATTATATATATATTTATATATAAATATATTTTAATGATTAATTTTAATGTATAAATAATATTTTTGTAGTTGTAAATATATACTCAGCCATGCAAACTGTTGCAATAATACACTTTGATTGGATGATGAGGTGTGGCATAATTAATAGTAGATGACAAAATCCGTCAACTTGTTAAGTTATTCAGTGGACTCAGAGTGGCGCGTGTGAGGACAGGTGTCCATTTAGTGGCATCCGCTGCAGTTATCATTATATTTCCAACTAGATTGATAGGTTACATACAGTCACACAAATTAAAGAGAAGCAAATCCAGCAAATATAATAATGCATCCACGTTTCGTTTCGTTTCTTATCTTATGTATTAATAGGAAAAGTTTCAGGTATGTCAATCACTTTATTGGAAGACTGAAATTCTGACTGTTATGTCCATTAAGATATAAAATAAAAAAATGTTAATGACTCTGATTGTTTTGAGTGAAATTGTGGTGGAGTCTTTAATTTTGTAGTGTTGCAAAGATCTTAACCTATAGTACTGTTATACTAATATGATGGTTTATTAATTAGAGGCTATGTGTAGCTTGTCGCAGCTGGAGCTCAATCAGGGGGGAGAGAGAGAGAGTATTTAATTATTTATTATATTTTGATTTTAGACATATAATATCTTAAGTTACTAGCTGAATACATATTAGATATGATTTAAATATTTGTAAAATTAATTATTAATCAATAATAAATCTGTCAACTTTTGATAAATTTTGAGTTATATTATTATAATGATTGAATTAAATAAATCTTATCCAAGCTAATTGAAAATAAAGAAATGAGTTTCTAGAGTCATTTATTAGTTCATTATGATCATGGTAATAAATTAGATCTCTTATTCTAATTAATAAAAAGATATTACTTCATACTGTTAGATACTGAAAAATATTACTAAATATAAAATTTTACTTCATACGCTTAGTATTAGACTTATAGAGTCACACATTAATAAATATTACGGTCTTTGTTAAAGAATTATTTAATTATTATTATTTTTTTGCTAGAACCAATAATATAATAATTTTATGATAATTTAGAATGTTAAATAACCATTAAGAATAATTAGTTATTTTACCGTTTTAAATTTTATATTTTTAGTTTGGATAAGTTTGTTTTAATTGAGTTATTATATAATTCATAAGATTTCAATTTGAACAAAATAAAATTTAAATTTAAAATAAAATAAAATTTAAAATTAAAAAATACTCAAATTTAAAATCATAAAAAATATCATTATATATATGTTAGAGAATATTCCCACATTTTACCTGAATTCCAACATCATTCTATTTGAGATAATATTGATAGCAAGAATGTGAGATATAACCAAGAGTGACACATTTTGCAAAGAAAACAAGGGTATGCAATACCAGATAATGATTGGTAAAATTAAAGCTAAGTCTAATACTTCAGTTTTAGATAGATCTTGTATTATCCTCAAAGGTCTCGCCTTTCAGGTTCCGAATCTACCGAGGAGAATAATTCCATTCTAGTTGTAACTCCTCATATGAGGTTATAAATTTAGACAAAAGAGACCTTTTCCTATACTGGATTTAATTAACTACTTTATTGAATGCTGTTTCTCATTGAGTTAAGAAAATTATACTCCTTATTACCTAAAGTATAAGTTAAAAAATAAAGAAAAAATAATATATATTATGCAATCAATACCTAGTCCCAGGCAACACACTCTAATGGATTTTGTCTGGAAAGTAATTATAAGTTGTAAACTAACCATACAATCAAAGAGGGAGGAGATTTAACTAAGAAAGTGACTTATCAATCAATATTAAAACCAGCAATTTCGGTTACACTTGGATGACTTAGATTAAAAGTGTCTGCTACTTCTTACTTGCTGATAATTTTTCCTTTTGCTTGCAATAAAAGTATTTGCTTTAAAACTTTCTCCTGCATGCTTGATGATCATTTTTATCTCATTTGTTTAATGAAACAATTTCATTGCTAACCATGAGCTGGTGATTGTCAGTTGCTGTTCGCGATTTATTTTACAACCAACTAGTTCGGAGGAAATACATGCAATCCAGGTTCTTTTCTCTTGTACCACCATGCAAATGACATATTTTGTGAAGTTTAATTCATCTTTAATGAATAATGGATCTGTTTGATAATTTTGTATTGACCGATGAATTCATCTCTGCAATAAAAGTCCCAATAAGGTGCTGCAATCAATCAAGAAATGTGTACAACGGCTTGCTCTTGTGCATCCAAATGTTTCCTTCAAAGTTATCGATGTTGAAAGGTATCTTCCCCTGCAAAATAACAAAGTCAATCTTCTTTATATTTGTCAATCATTCTTTTGCTCATTTTCTTTACTCATTTTTCTTACCATGTTTGTCAATCATTGTTGCTGGATGGGCTCATAATTCATAGTTGTTTGTTGAAGGTCCAAAAGTGAATTTTATAGGGTTCTAGTTCAAATTCAGAACATTTATTAGCAAAACGAAGCCTACTTGATTACTTTTTCACCGAGCTAGGTTGTAAGATATCCATCCCTCTTTCTAATACTTTTATGTAATTTAGTGAACATTATTTTTTTAATGTTCTTGTTTTGTTTTTCATTTCATCTTGATATATTGTTTTACAGCAAAAGTAGTTGTCATTATTGGTGAATGAGGATCCTGCTATTATGGAAAGACATGGTGCCCTTGAAAGAGGTTCGAGTTATATTGGAGTGTACAAACTGAGATAGATGCAGTTGCTTGCACTAAGCAGATATTGATATGTTTATAAATTATTTTTACCATGTTTTAGTCTAGACGTGTATCATAAATTTGATATATTTAGAAATTTTTAATATTTTAAATTCTATATTTCTATATAGATATTGTGAATATTTTTTGTATTTATTGAAAAATTGATCTATGTTTGATTCTTTTTGTATTTGGTGGAAATATAATTATTTATGAAAATTAAGTTTTAATAGTGATAAATGTGAAATTAGTAAAAATTTATAATTATAAAATCAGGAATAACAACCGATTTAGTGACCGATTTAGATTTTTAGTTCAGGAATTAGCAACCAATTTAGTGACCGATTTTGGAATTTTCAAATCAGCCATCAGCAACCGATTTTATGGCAACTGATTTAGCGATTGAAAAGTTGGTCGCCATTTAGTGACCGATTTACTTCGCGGCCGATTTAGCAACGGAAAAATTGGTCACCATTTAACGACCGATGATGTTAGCGACTGACTTAGCGACTGATACTCTTTGGTGAGGGTTTGGTGACCTTGTTCTAATTAGCGACCAAGGTTTTAGCGACCATCAGAATCGGTCACTAAGGGTTTAGAGACTGATTTTCAAGAAAAATCGGTCGCTATTCCGATAATTTCTTGTAGTGCGTGAAGTCCAGATCCCTTTGGATGGCAACATCCGACTTGTTGGGTGTCGAGGTGTTGCCTGTTTGAGTTCCTTGTGAGGAGGTGAGGGTGGTACCTGCAAGAGACTCCGATGCTTAAGTTGGTAAGGGCTTTAGGCAGATCTTTTATAGTAGATTAGAACGTGAATATACCTGAGAGGTGTCAGTGTATTTATAGTAGAGTAGATAACCACCTTTTTGAGTAGTTCCACCTTTGTTGGTGTATAACCGTTCCCTTTATCTTGGGAGTTTGTTGGGATCTATCTTTTAGGAAAGATAGAAATGAGAGGAGAGATTCAAGGAGGCAGTTACTTGCTTTTTGGGTAGGTAGGGCTGAGCTCCCTTGTTGGTGTTCGACTTCTTTAAAGAGGTCGGGCGTGTCGAGGAGGCCATCCTTCTTGGTGGACCTTCTATCTTATTGAGCCTGGCTTTTATTTATTGGGTCAGGGTATGAACAATTCCCCTACTTGAGTCCTGATCCTTTTATAGGTTAGGCTTAAGCATCTTGTGACTTCTGGTTTTTACATCGTGTACGCCACCTTTATAGAGGTCGGGTTACCCGACGTATTTTTTAAAATTTGAACGTTGCCACTTTAATGAGGAGCAAATATTGCGTGGCAGTTTCTCCTTGGGATTCGTGCACATTTTAAAGAGGAGTTAAGGTGCCATTTGTCCTTTGTCTCTTATAAAAGCCTTTCAACTCTTCTTCTTTTTCATTTTCACATTTGTAAAAACCTTTCCGTTTCCTCCTTTCTTGCTTTTTCAATTAATTCTTGCTTTTAAGACTTTTCTATCTCGAATTTTCCTGAATGGTCTTGCCTTGATAGTGTGGAAAGGAACATTCGCATTTTACTACTGTTTGACGTGCCACTCCTTTTTTGTAATCTTCATCGAGGTTGGTTTCTTGGTTTTTTTTTTTTTTGCCTTCTTCCTGGTGATCTTGTATTTCTGTTTATCTGAGACTGCTCTAAGTAATGGTGTTGATGTTAGTGTGCTGTGTTTATTGATTCTTGGGGTTGCTTTAACTGTTATTGCATTGCTTTTTGTTGAGAAGTCTGTTTGGCTTTCTTTTGAGACTGGTGTGGAACGTTTGAGTTTAAAAGACTCTCTTTGATGGTTGATTGATATCACCCCTTTGTTTATTTTTGGGGATTTTTGGATTTTGTGCCCTTTTTAGAACTATAACTGTTACCCTTTTGTTGTCTGATTGTATCTGTATTGCCTCCTATGGTGTTGCTACGATGTGACGATGTTGCATGGGACGGACACCTTTTGGTTGCTCTTTAGAAAAAATATGGAAAAAATGTCTTTCTTTGATTTTGCTGACTTTGCCCGACTTCTTTTGGATGAGGTCTGGCTTCTTTTAGTAACGATCTTTTTACTTTGCATCTATAAGTGTAGCCTTTATGTCACGCTCTGTCCTTACGAGTATGTCGACCAAAGTTCTTCCTAGTCTTCAAATTTGGGTAGATACCACTGTCCTTTCTTATGTCCCTGTGACTGATAGGGAGTATTGTGAGGAATTCCGTAGGCACCATAGCATATGTGAGAACAGGAAAGATGAGAGAAACTATGAGTTAGTGGCGCCTGATTCAGAAGAGAAGGTGTGTTTTCCTTCTCTAGAGGAGTCTGAGCGGCCCTTTTGTTATGCCTATGACTGCTTTTTTACTAGGTTAGGTGTCCGATTTTCTTTTACCGACTTCGAAGTCAATGTATTGTGGTCTTGCAACCTTGCCCCTACCTAGCTGCACCATAACTCTTGTGCCTTTCTAAAAATATACCAGCACCTATGTCGGGAGTAGGGTGTCCGACCTTCTCTAAAGGTGTTCTTCTATCTTTTTGTTCTGACCAAACCCTAGAGCTCCTCAAAGAAGTCGGGATGGATATCCTTCTGAGCTGTTTAAGGTTAGAACGTTTTTGCCATCTTTGATGATTCCTTTCACGACTTTAAGAATCACTTTTTTAAGGTCCGAGGTGTTGAAGGAGTTTGACCTTTCTTTTTGGATGAAAGTCAAGAGCCTTATTTTCCCTTGTATTGGCATGACACGCTTGTTACCCTTAGGCATGATGTAGACGATTTAGATTCTCTTGAGAGGAGTGTAGTAGACTAATAAACCACTATTTACGGTTTATTTTGTATTGAATTGAGTAGATTTTATCCATTATTCTCACACTTATTCATAGAATTTGCATATTTTTTATTTTCCTTCCTAATTTTGTGCTATGATTGAAAACATGCTTCTTTGACCTTAAATTTGCTAATTTTAATCCTCTCTTATTGTCATTTGATGATGTGATATGTTTGTTAAGTGTTTTCAAGGTTTATAAGGTAGGAATGGCTTAGAGGATGGAAAGGAAGCATGCAAAAGTGGAAGGAACACAAGAAATTGAAGGAATTGCTAAGCTATCAATCCTGACCTCTTCGTACGAAATCGATCATAACTTGCGCTACAGAGGTAAGAATGAGGCGGTTCCAGTTGCGTTGGAAAGCTAATATCCGGGGCCTCAAAATGAAATGCAATTTGCCAGATTTTCCTTGCATTTAGGTGACGCGTACGCGTACGCGTGACCATGAATTATTCAGTGACGCGTACGCATGCTGTAATTACAGAAAACGCTGGGGACAATTTCTGGGCCCTTTTTGACCCAGTTTCAGGCCAGAAAATACTGATTAGAGGCTGCAGAGTGAAGCTGGAAGGGGAAATCAATCATTCACACTTTCATACGCTTTAGGGTTTAGATGTAGTTTTCTAGAGAGAGAGGCTCTCTCTTCTCTCTAGGTTTTAAGATTTTTAGTCTTGTTCCTTCTTAATTTCAGAATTCCACCTTGCTTTAATTTAGTTTCTCTTCTACATTTTATTATTCTAGCATCTTAGATTATCTTCTCTTGTTACTTTCTCTATTTTTGCAAATTTAGTTTATGAACTCTCCATGTTAGATTCAATTTCCTTTTTAATGCAATTTGAGGTATTTCATGTTTATTGCTTCTCTCTTCATTTGTGTTATTGATTCCTTGCAATTATTGGTCTTAGATTTTACATTCACTTATTACTTTTCTATGCTTTTATTGTATGCCTTCCAAGTGTTTGATAAAATGGTTGGTTAGATTTTAAATTAGATTTTTATGCTCTTAACTTGGATTGATCAATTAGAGACTCTTCAGTTATCAAAATTCTTTTGTTGATTGGTAATTGAAATTTGCTAGTTGGGTTAGGCTTCACTAAATCTAGTCTTTGATTAGGACTTGTGAACTTAAGTTGGTTTTGCTCACTTGACTTTCCTTCATTGTTAGAGGTTAACTAAGTGAAAGTAAAAGGCAATTACTATCACAATTGATGATGATAATGACGATATGAATTCCAATTCTCAATCTTTGCTAGGACTTTTCTTAGTTGTTATTTTATTTCCTTGTTATTTACATTACTTGTCTCTTATCACAAAAATCCCAAAAATACTTTTCCATAACCAACTATAAGTACAATTCCCTGCAATTTCTTGAGAGATGACCCGATGTTTAAATACTTCGGTTAATTTTATTGGGTTTGCTTAAGTGACAAATAATTTAAATATTGATTGAGGTTTAATTGTCGGTTTAGAACTATACTTGCAACGTGATATTTTTGTGAAAATCTTTACAGACATTTTTCTTCCGTCAAATTTTTGGCACCGTTGCCGGGGAATTGCATATGTGTGCCTTGTTATTGGTTATTGTACATATTTTCCTTTTGCTTATTTGTTAGTTTTTGTTAGTTTTAGGACTTTATTGCTTATTTTCTATTAGCTTTTGTTTTTATTTGTTGCTATGAATTCTCACCCCTTTGGCTATGAGTTTGGTTCAAATTATGTTGTAGGGAATGGAAGCTACAATGAGAATATGCATCAAGGTTGGGACAATCAAAGGTGGGAGGAGCCTCAAGCTTATGGATAACTTCCATGGCAGCAACCCTCTCTGATGTACTACGAGCAAGAGTCATTCCATGATGCATACGAAGACAACGGATATGGTGGACCTCCTTGTGACTAACAACAACCACGACTATATGCCTATGAACCCCTCTTCAACATAGTTTTGAACCACCATACTCACAAGCTCTTTTCCACCATTCACCTCCATATGACCCTAACCCTTATCCACCATACTGACCACCACACGAACCATATGAACCATACATGGAACCACCCCAGTTCCAACACAACTACTCCCAAGAACCACCACCTCAATATACTCCATCTCTATACCCTTATCAAGAAGAACCACCTTTGTATTATGAGCCTTTTCTCCCAACAGATGAACCCTCCTATCCACCCCAAGCTCCCATAGATGATACCTTTAGTGTTATTCGCCAAGGGAAAAGAGAGCTTCAAACCACACTTACTTCTACTCTCACTGGTCTCACCTCTACTCTCCAAGCTCTTATATCCCGTGTGGATCCACATAATGACCTCTCCATCCCACCACCACCCTCCACGAAAGAACATTCATATCCATCAATCCAAGAGCAACATGATCCCAATTATACTAGCGAAATGGAACAAGAGAGAAGGGATCGTCTTAGGGACTTAATGGATTGGATTCACATATCCATACTTCAAGAGAAGCAAGAGGAGGCCCAAAAGGTGGAGAAGGTAGAGACCCTTAAAGATGAAGGAATAGTTGAAGAATTAGGGGAGGTTGAACAAGAGGTGGAAGACATCAAGGAGGAGTTTGATTTTGTACTAGAACAAGTGAAGAAAGCCAAAATTATCGAAGAAGAGGAAGTGGTTGAAGACTTAGGAGATGCAGAACCTCCATGGGAATCTCAAATCATAGAGCCTCCTTCCAAGACGTTTAAATTTGATGTTGAGGAGGGTGTACAACCTCCAAGACATATCATGGTTGAAGACTTTGAGGAGGTTGATCATGAGATGGATTCAATAATTGATGAGTTTTTCTCCACAAATGAATCCTCTCCCACTGGATTTGAAGAAGAGGTTGAGGTTGAAGAAGCTTGTCAAGAGGTGGAGATCATCAAAGAGGAGTCCAAGAGAGTGAAGTATACATTGGCAAGGCCGTCCATTAGAGACACCTCTCCCCAAGCCATTACCATCTAACACAACATTCAAGTGGGTAAAATTCTTATCCTTAAACTCTATTTTTCCACTTGAATATGGTTTGCTTGAGAAGGATGGTCAACTTAGACCTTTGTGTGGCTTTAAAAATAAAAGGGCGATGGTAAGCAGTTGGAAACATAAGTTTCGATTCATTCTGGTTGAAAGTTCAAAGCTTAATTGCAAATGTTGGTGTAGAGCTAGATTTTTTGGGTCTAGGAAGTTGTTTGGATGCCTCATAGAGAATTTGTATTACTTGCCACCCAATTGGAACAATGACGATCAACTTAAAACGGGTGTAGAAATAAGATTTGGGATCCGGGCATAAAAGAGGATCAACGTTGGGAGCTCAAAGCTTGTGAAGAACTTCATCAAGGCTTGGTAAATTCACTTGGAAATGTTGGAGCTTATTGGAAGTCCAAGCATTGGTAGAAGTTTCAGGATGAGTTCAAGCACAAGCCACCATGACAAGGAGCTCACCAAATGTCCAACTTAAGGACTTTAACTAAAAGTGTTAGGTGGGAGACACCCCACCATGGTAAATTCTTCCTATTTTCTCTTTTATTTATATTGGTGATAAGTTGAATTTTAAATTTTGGCTGGGTTTATTTGATTTAAGTTGTGGTTTTACTTATTTAATAAAGTTTGGCTTTATTTTGGTAGCTTGTTAGCTTATTTTAAAAAAAAATTTGTCCCACGCGTGCGCGTGGCCGATGCGCACGCATCATCTTGGATTTTGCTCTCTGTACATTTTTCCCGAGAGTTATGCTAGAACTGTGCGGGGGGTGAGCTTGGCGCACAACCCACCCCACGCGTACGCGTGACCCACGCATACGCGTCACCCAGCCATTTTGTCTTTTCACACGTATGCGCGTCGTATTCTCAACCTGCTACCCACGTGTATGCGTGGGCAATGCTTACGCGTTGCTTCCTGTTTTCCGTTCTTCTTCTTTCTTCTCTCCTTTCTTATTCTTTCTTCTTCCTTTCTTACTTTCTTCTTCTTCATTTCTCCTCCCTTCTCATCCTTAGTCTCTTTCATTTTCTTTACTTATTACATTTGCATACTTTAATTCATTGCATTTTAATTTTGTGCATGTTTTTATTTTCTTTTCTAAGTTACTATTTTTCCATTGGCGTTGCATTTTCTTAATCACATGTTGAATTTTTCTTCCATTGTTTTTGTGCTTACACTACAAGAAAACAAGCTTTTTGCTACGCTTTTAAAGCGTGGCGAAAAGTAAAAAAACCGTAACGATAGCTTTTCACCACGCTTTTTGAGCTACCAGCACGCTTTTAAAAAGGTCACATTTGCAAGGGTGCCAGTTACTCTATCGCTACGCTTTTGGTGACCAATCACCACGCTTTATTTTTTGCACGCTTATAAAGGTCGCCACATTTTAAAAGCGTAGCCATATGTGCCAAATATGGCTACGCTTTTAAAGTGTGCCAATAGCAAGATATGGCTACGTTTTAAAAGCGTGCCAATAGAGACATATGGCTACGCTTTAAAAACGTGCCAATAGAGACATATGGCTACGCTTTTAAAGTGTGCCAATAACGGGATATAGCCACGCTTTTTAAGTTGTGTGCCAAGATGTGAACTTATTGCCATGCTTTTAAAGCGTGGCTATAGCTAAATCAAATTTAAAAAAATAGCTACACTTTTAAAGCGTGCCAATAACGAGATATAGCCACGCTTTTTAAGTTGTGTGCTAGATGTGAACCTATTGCTATGCTTTTAAAGCGTGGCTATAGCTAAATCAAATTTAAAAAAAATCTCGTAAAAGCCTACATGTGAACACTCAAATTTATGTTCCTACATTTAATACTTGGTAAAAGCCTATAAAAATGTCATATGTATACATGCAACGGCCGCATACATGAAATTTACAAACATTAACAAAAATAAATTTCTAAAAAGAGAATTAAGAATTATACAAGATACGTATTTTACAAACTCTTAACTCTAATAACTTCATTTTCTTTAGATACTTCCTTCGCTCCTCGGTTATATCACCTAGTTGACCAAAGTCATTAGCCCCTGAAAAACATCATAAGTAGAGTGTTAGACTCTTATCACTTCTATATTTTTTGAACATTTATTATTCTTTCACAACAAGTATATCAGACTTACACACCTGAGTCAGTTTTAAAGATTCATCACCAGAAATATCTGTTCCCATAGTTGTTTGTCAAAGTTGCTCTTGCATGCAGTTTAAGTTTAGGTTATGACCAGCTAAGTTTCATTAGAGCCTATAGGTCAAATGTCAATGATATCAATACTAAAACATAAACAAACAACCTAAAAGGTAGTGCCAAAATCAAGTAGCTTCAGTACTACGAGCTATAGAAATGGATAAAATATGATAATTAAAAGCAAGTATGCAATATCACATAAAAATTATAAAGTAACATTTTTGCACAGTAATATATTAATCTGGAGGCAGTTTTGTCTCACCTGTAACTAACATTTGGTGTCAAGAGGAAATTCCTCTATTTTCAGTTGTTCCTTTATTCTTTCTTGCACTTCAAATTCCTAATCCAAAAATAAATCAATAATAACTTCAGTACTTTTAAAATTGAAGTGTCATATATGACCATGATTCAGGTTAACGTAGATAATCACAATAAAAACATGTCATCTTTGCATCCAAGTATGATCCTGTTCATATAATTAGTGCTGTTTCACAACAATTTTAGTCATCATTTTCTTTTAAAAATGAGGAAAGATATTGAGGGGAAATTTATAAGGGAAATAATTAAAAAAGGAGTCTCATGATGTTCTTGTTTATGCTTAATTTCTCAGAAAAAGTGCTCTTTAGATTTTAAAGGAAGAACTTAAATCTATGTAAACTGTTTGAATAATATTCTTAAACAATTCGACTCAGGAAATGATAATTCCTTTTAGATGCCACAGAGAATTACTTCTAATAAAATTGACTACAAATCTAGGGTAGGATATGTACATTTGAATGAACAAAATATAAAAATGGTTCTTACCTTTAGGTCAAAGGTAAATGGTTTTTGCCCAAAGTTGACATGCACCCTGTTAGAGATAAATGAAACACAGTCCTGTAAAATTAAATTCCTCAACTAATGATCAAAAGAAGCTTCCATTCAAATGTTAGTAATTACAGTGGAAGAACCAAGGAAGCTAAAAATTTCAACAATGAAAAAAATTTAGCAACAAAAATTTAGAATAAGAAAAAAATTTAACAACTTCTAATAATCAAATAATTGGCAACAATGAAAAACATAAACTTTCACAAAAACTCAAAAATTTAGAATCACAACAAATTTTAAGAAAGACTTCCAATCAAGTATTCAACAAAATTTTAATTCTTTTTGGGTTACTAAAGTTCATGAATCTTTTGAGAATGAAACCATAGGTTCTTAACTCACTTCCCAACCTAGCTACTTTTTGCAATTGCTTAACCAAGGCCTTATCAGACCTCACCACATTAACCTGTACTTTTGTGGTCACTTCTTTTGCACAACAAGCGAAAAAAACAAAACTAGAGGCAAAAACAGAAACTAGCGAAAGACAGTTTGAATGCATCATCTAGCATTAAGAAAACCAAGGTTAAGAGATAGGCAGCCAAATAAAGAACAAAACTACATTAAAAACAAAGCACACATGACATATAATACGAATGGAAGCAGGCAACCTCAGCTTGCAGATGACTTTTCCAAGAGTAAGTAAACTCCAGTTTATATGACAACCTTCTTTCAGTCTCACCCCAGCTAATGATAACGAAGATGCACTCTCACTTCCTGCAAAATCAACAAAATTCTGCAAAGAAACAAAACAAAGTTAATAATTGCAAAATTTTTGGTAAGCATTTATTGCCTAAACAAAAAGGAGTACTTTTAAAAATGCAAACATACCACGCTGGCAGCTAGGGTGGCTGAGTTACTTTTGCCCAAGGAATTCCTTGGCAGAATTTTCTATTGTCTGAAACAATACAATTTCAATATTAGGAGCTTTTTTAATTATTTTTTAAGATATAAAAAGTACAAGAATTTAATTACAGAAATGGAAAGGCACACACCAATATGATAATTTGATGAGATCTTGAACTCTTTTCATTTAGGTATGTCTCTCCTACCTGTCTCTGAGCTTCCAGGATAAATTAATGTAATGCTTGATTGTACAAACAACCTAAAAAAGAAAATATACAAGCTCCGTTACCTTCACAAAACGATAGAAGCTCTTGCAAAAGCCCCCAGTCCCGTAAGTTCTCCACTATAAGTTTCTCTAAAATGGATCCTCTCCGAGAAAAAAGAAATGAAACCAATCATTAGTTATACAATCCATTTTATGAAATTTCAACCTAATATATGAAAGGTATTCACCTCAGGATCATCACGCAACTAAGTGAGTATGTGGTGCAACCTTTATCCTTCAAATTAGTAAATTAGTAAATTAGTGCAGTACCATGCAAATTAGTAAACAAATTTTCTGGTGGATGAACAACAGCTTCTCCTTCAAGCATCTTTCTTACTTCTTTCGTTGAAAGACGATCATTTGGCGATCTGCATATCGCAACCTTCATGTAAATATTCAATTCCACGTGCCACGCCAATAGCAATGTTATGAATTTTCTCATATCTTATTTGAAGCATTCCCTTGTTCTTGCTTAAGTATGTACTTGTCAAGAGAACCATTAGGCATGTACTCATAAACCAGAGCGAGCTTAGTTCTTTCTACGCAAAATCCGATTAACTGAACCGCATTGACAAGACAAATTAAACACAATTAAAACAAAACACGCTTATAATTTCAAAGAACAAATTAAACTCTTATTCTTTTCTCTCACTCATACTCTTACTTTATATTTGTAGCCTTAGTCAACCAAGATGTTAAAATTGCGTAGCTGAATAAGAAAATTGAAATTCATTGGTTAATTTAAGTAAATTAAAACTCAATTAAGGGGAGTTAGAGATCTTACTGCTATAAATTGGGATAACCATAACCCCTGCTGAAATTATAAAAGAGGGAAAAAGGATTAGAAAACGGAAATAGTTAAAAATTATGTCCACCACATATTTCAAACTGATTTTTGTCATGGTGCAGCCTTTATCTTCATTTTATTTATTGAAATGAAACGTTATACCAAGAACAAGGGCAGATAAAGCAAAGAAGCTCTGGCTGAGTGGTACATGGAATTGTGATTCTCACACTTCTTCTCAACTCCGTGCAGCTGACCAGCAAGTGCACTGGGTCGTTCAAGTAATACCTTACGTGAGAAAGGGTCGATCCCACGGAGATTGTTGGCTTGAAACAAGCTATGGTCATCTTGTGAATCTCAGTCAGGCGGATTCAAATGGTTATGAGGTTTTGATAATTAAAAGATGAATAAAACATAAAATAGGATAGAGATACTTATGCAATTCATTGGTAGGAATTTCAGATAAGCGTATGGAGATGCTTTGTTCCTTTTGAATCCCTGTGATGAGCGGATATTTTATACGCTTTCTAGGGGTATTTTCACATAGTTTTTAGTAGGATCTAGCTACTTTTTAGTACATTTTTATTAGTTTTTATGCAAAAATCACATTTCTGGACTTTACTATGAGTTTGTGTATTTTTCTGTGATTTCAGGTATTTTCTGGCTGAAATTGAGGGACCTGAGCAAAAATCTGATTCAGAGGCTGATAAAGGACTGCTTATTCTATTGGATTCTGACCTCCCTGCACTCGAAGTGGAATTTTTAGAGGTACAGAAATCCAAATGGCGCGCTCTCAATTGCGTTGGAAAGTAGACATCTAGGGCTTTCCAGAAATATATAATAGTCCATACTTTGCCCAAGTTTAGACGACGTAAATTGGCATTTAACGCCATCTTTCTATCCTATTCTGGCGTCAAACGCCAGAAACAAGTTACAAACTAGAGTTAAACACCAAAAACAGGTTACAAACTGGCGTTTGACTCCAAGAATAGCCTATGCATGTGAAAGTTTCAATGCTCAGCCCCAGCACACACCAAGTGGGCCCCAAGAATGAATTTCTGCACTATCTATCTTAGTTTACTCATTTTCTGTAAACCTAGGTTACTAGTTGAGTATAAAAACTACTTTTAGAGATTTATTTTGTACCTCATGACATTTTACATCTGAATTTGTATCTTTGACGGCATGAGTCTCTAAACCCCATGGTTGGGGGTGAGGAGCTCTGCAGCGTCTCGATGAATTAATGCAAGTATTTCTGTTTTCTATTCAATCTCGCTTGTTTCTATTCTAAGATGTTCATTCGCACTTCAACATGAAGAATGTGATGATCCGTGTCACTCATCACCATTCTCAACCTATGAACGCGTGTCTGACAACCACTTCCGTTCTACCTTAGATTGAATGGATGTCTCTTGGGTTCTTGGTTTACGAGTTTGACTGCCTCTCTTGACAACAGAGCGTTCGATCTGTGAGTCCAGAGTCTTCGTGGTGTAAGCTAGAACCAATTGGTAGCATTCCTGAGATCTAGAAAGTCTAAACCTTGTCTGTGGTATTCCGAGTAGGATCCGGGAAGGGATGACTGTGACGAGCTTCAAACTCATGAATGCTGGGCGTGGTGACAGACGCAAAAGGATCAATAGATCCTGTCCCAACATTAGTGAGAACCAACAGATGATTAACCATGCACATGGACCCTTTTCACTGAGAGGACGGCTGGTAGCCATTGACAACGGTGATCCACTAACACACAGCTTGCCATGAAAGGAGACCTGCGTGCATGAAGAAGAAGACAGTAGGAAAGCAGAAATTTAAAAGACAAAGCATCTCCAAAATTCTAACCCATTCTCCATTACTGCGCAATAAGTATTTATTTCATGCTCTTTTATTTTACAATTAAAACTAAAGAACCCTATTGATATCCTGACTAAGAATAATAAGATAACCATAGCTTGCTTCAAGCCGGCAATCTCCGTGGGATCGGCCCTTACTCACGTAAGGTATTACTTGGACGACCCAGTGCACTTGCTGGTTAGTTGTGCGGAATTATATAGTGTGATTGTAATTTTTGTGCACCAAGTTTTTGGCGCCGTTGTCGGGGATTGTTCGAGTTTGAACAACTGACGGTTTATTTTGTTACTTAGATTAGGAAAAATTTTTCTTTTTGGTTTAGAGTCTTTTACTTTCTTTTCAAAAAAATTTTTCTTCAAAAATATTATTTTTCTTTATTAATTGTTAGTTTCTCATTGAGTTTAGTTGCATGCTTTAAGTTTGGTGTCTTTTGTGTTTTTGTCATCTAAAAAATAGTTTTTATCTGTTCAATCCTTGCATTTGTTGAATGTGTCAATTTTCTTGGGAATAGTTGCCCCTTTGAGTCGTCCTTTCTAAAATATTTTTAAAAATAATTTTTCTTTGATTAAATTTTGTGCCAAATTTTATGTTTGGTGTTCTCCTGTTAATTTTTCTTTAATTTTTGAAAATTTTATTTTGGTTTTCTAAAAATTTTAAGTTTGGTGTTCTTTCTTTTTGTTCTTGTTGTTCTTGTGAGTCTTCAAAGTGTTCTTGAGTCTTCTTTGTGTCTTGATCTTAAAATTTTTAAGTTTGGTGTGCCTTGGTGTTT
This sequence comes from Arachis duranensis, assembly GCF_000817695.3. Taxonomy (NCBI): domain Eukaryota; kingdom Viridiplantae; phylum Streptophyta; class Magnoliopsida; order Fabales; family Fabaceae; genus Arachis; species Arachis duranensis. Next base: position 2,663,129 of record NC_029779.3, on the reverse strand, counting down.
TCCCTCCAAAATTTTTGAAAACAAGGAGCATTGGATCTAAAAATTTTAAGTCTTGTGTCTTTTGTGTGTTTTTCTCTTTCATAATAAAATTAAAAAATCAAACAAAAATATATTTTCCTTTAATTTCTCATAATTTTCGAATCCCTTGGGTTGACTTGGTCAAAATTTTTCAAATCATATCCTTTTAAGATTTTTAAAATCATATATTTTTCAAAAATATCCTAACCATTTTCTCTCTCCTCACTTTTTTGAAAATCCTCATAAAATATTTTCAAATCTTTTTTTATTATTTATTTTAGTTTTTTTTATTTTATTTTTTCAAAAAAAATTTAATAAATAAATATAATAAAATAAATAAAACAAATCCACATCATCTCCCTTTATCCGTCATGGACCTAAGTGGAAATGAACAGTCCAGAAGGACTCTGGGGTCGTATGCTAACCCCACTACTGCTTCATATGGGAGTAGTATCTGTATACCCTCCATCGAAATCAGTAGTTTTGAGTTGAATCCTCAACTCATTATCATGGTGCAGCAAAATTGGCAGTATTCCGGTCTTCTACAAGAAGAACCAACTGAGTTTCTGTCACAGTTCTTACAAATTGCTGACACAGTACATGATAAATAAGTAGATCAGGATGTCTACAGATTATTACTGTTTTCATTTGCTGTAAAAGACCAACCTAAGGCCAGCGTAAGGACATGGAAATAGTTGTCAGACAAGTTCCTAAATCTATATTTCCCTCCTAAGAGGATGACACAGCTAAGGCTGGACATCCAAGGCTTTAAACAAGAGGATAATGAATCCCTTTACAACGCCTGGGAGAGGTACAAAGAGATGCTAAGGAAATGCCCCTCTGAAATATTTTCAGAGTGGGTGCAGTTAGACATCTTCTACTACGGGCTTATAGAAAAGGCTCAGATATCTCTAGACCACTCAGCTGGTGGATCTATACACATGAGAAAAACAATTGAAGAGGCTCAAGAGCTCATTGATACAGTTGCTAGAAATCAGCATCTGTACTTAAGTAGTGAGTCCTCCATAAAAGAAGAGGCTAAGGCAGTATCCACTGAACTTAGTCCTCTGGAACAAGTTGCTGAAATCAATTAGCATTTATGTTATCTGACAGAACAGTTGGCAGAATTTAAAGAGATGTTACAAGACACTAAGGATGTTAACAGGAACATGGAAGCACAACTTAACCAAACAAGACAGCAGTTATCAAAACAGATAACAGAAGAGTGCCAAGCAGTTCAATTAAGGAGTGGAAAAATATTGAATACTTCAACTCAAGGCAGCAGAAAGCCAAGAAAAGAACAATTAATAGAGGATGAGAAGACTACTAACCGAAATTCCTCTGAGGACAGTAAGAGCCCAGAGAGGAATGACTCTGGCATTCAAACACCAGAAAAGGGTGAGAAACTGGCGTTAAACGCCCAGTGGACGCCCAGTTCTGGCGTTCAAACGCCAGAAAAGGGAGAAAAAGTGGCGTTAAACACCCAACCCATGTTCAGTTCAGGTGTTCAAACACCAGAAAAGGGAGGGAATCTGGCGTTAAACGCTAATCCAGCCCCCAATCCTGGCGTTCAAACACCTATGAGGGGTTAGACACTTGAAAGTGCTGATAATAACCCCCTCAAGAAGGCTTCTCAACCTACCTTTGTAGGAAATAAACCTGCAGCAACCAAGGTTGAAGAATACAAAGCCAAAATACCTTTTCCTCAGAAACTCCGCCAAGCGGAATAGGATAAACAATTTGCCCGCTTTACAGACTATCTCAGGACTCTTGAAATCAAGATTCCGTTTGCAGAGGCACTTGAGCAAATACCCTCTTATGCTAAGTTCATGAAAGAGATCTTAAGCCATAAGAAGGATTGGAGAGAAACTGAAAAAGTTTTTCTCACTGAAGAATGCAGTGCAATCATTTTAAAGAGCTTACCAGAGAAGCTTAAGGATCCTGGAAGCTTTATGATACCATGCACATTAGAGGGTACCTGTACCAAGACAGCTCTATGTGATCTTGGGGCAAGTATCAACCTAATCCATGCATCCACTATCAGAAAGCTTAGCTTGACTGAAGAGGTCAAACCAATCAGGATATGTCTTCAACTTGCTGATGGCTCCATTAAATACCCATCAGGCGTGATTGAAGACATGATTGTCACAGTTGGTTCATTCGCCTTTCCCACTAACTTTGTAGTGCTGAAAATGGAGGAGCACAATAATGCAACTCTCATTCTAGGAAGACCTTTCCTAGCAACCGAACGAACCCTCATTGACGTCCAAAAAGGGAAAGTAACCCTGAGAGTCAATGAGGATGAGTTTAGGCTGAATGCTATTGAAGCAATGAAGCACCCAGACACGTCAAAAGACTGCATGCGTGTTGATATTATTGATTCCCTGGTACAGAAGATTAATATGGCTGAGAGTTTCGAATCAGAGCTAGAGGATATCTTTAAAGATGTTCAGCCTGATATGGAGGAACCAGAGGAAATAAAAGAACCTCTTGAAAATTCCTCAGGAAGAGGAGAAACCTCCTAAACCCGAGCTCAAACCACTACCACCATCCCTAAAATATGCTTTTCTAGGAGAAGGTGAAACTTTTCCTGTAATCATAAGCTCTGCCTTAGAGCCACAGGAAGAGAAAGCACTAATTCAGGTGCTAAGGACACA